>NC_067233.1:25024123-25325373 GCF_019924925.1 Ctenopharyngodon idella | reverse complement strand
TCGCTAGTCTAATTGCTAAGAAAAGTAAAAACACACCTTTTATCGATGAGCTACATGATTTAAATCATCAGAATAGAAGGATAGAGCCCCTTTATTGTTGTGCTTTCTGCTGAAGGTATCTGCTTGTAATGTGGTGTGTGTGCGTTTGTGTGTTTTTCGACCATGTCTGCTGTTGGGTTTAACGTGTCAGTAGCTCCACACTTTAGTGTATTGATCTGTCCGAGCGCTGCCATGTGAATCCTGCTCATGTTTCTTTGACAACTGTGGCCAATCTGCCAGGCACCCCGGTTTAGAAACCTCAGGCATTAGAGAGGTCACACTGTCCCATGAGGCTAAAGAAGAGTCCACAATCTCCCATAACTTCTGAGGAGTATCTGTCTTGTACATTCGTCTTGTGCTCCAGGGCTAAAGCAATCAAACCTAAAGCTCTGTTCACAATGACAGCGGCAAACTGACCGGAAGTCATTCATTTTCAGTGAGTTTTCCAATGGCCAGTGACTTTTAGAGAAACAGTCACTATCAGTATGAACAGGGCTCGTTTCACACCACACCGATAAGTAGCATGTATTTATTTCAGTGTCCATATTAACAGGTAACAGTATATAATGCTTGTGTTAGTAGACTGTAGAAACTGAAACATACACTAGCTTTCAAAAATGTGAGGTCAGTAAGACTTTTTAAGAAAGAAAGACATTAATGCTTTTATACAGCAAAGATGTGTTCATTTGATCAAAGGTGACAGTAAAAACATTTATAAACTTAAAAAAAGATTTCTTTTGAACTTTCTATGCATCAAAGAATCCAAAAAAAAAAAAAAAAAATGTTTCCACAAATATATTAAGCAACACAACTGTTTTCAGCATTGATAATAATAAGTAAATCGGGATATTAGAATGATTTCTGAAGGATCACGTGACTGAAGTAATGAAAATTTTAAGTGAACTGTTCCTTTAAACAGCACCTACTGTTCAGGTTTGTGTTCCCTTTGTATGTTAATGTGGTCCCTTTCTCGATGGCACACTTCCAATAACAATTTTAGAATGTCTGGCTCTCATCAAGGAAATATTCAAAGTAGTAACCCAGAAATATTTTTTTTTCCAACTTGCGTGCGACATATGTGTGCGGTGTGAAACCTAATGACAGTGTAGTTGTCTGTCTCCTACACTGACTGAAATGCAAACACAAATATGCACACACTTTTAGGAAAAATTGCACAGACTCGTTCATGCAAATGATGTCTAAAAATATCTGATTAAACTTCAGTTGCAACGAAAGATCCATTACAGAGAGATTCGACAGAAACCACATGAACTCAATGGAATTCAGAGGAATGTTCTTCCTTCTGTTTACCACTGACTTGACTGACATATTTCATGTTAATCATATTTACACAGTGTTAAATGCATGAGAAATGATCCTGTTTCTTTGTGCAGTGATGGATGTGTCCTGATGTGCTGTAAACATTTACCAGACGCTGTATGCTTGTCATGCCCATCACATTTCTCGTGGTAGAAGGCTAGTATGGTTACTGTGCACTTATTCTGCCTTAAAGTCACCATGAAATCAAAACTGACAATTCTATTTTTTTATGGAATATTGCAGCATTTAGTATAAATGATTAATCCATGCACAACATTTTTTATTTTTTTTTTTAATTAATGTTCCTCGTAAACTTTAATCAAAATAACTTCCCCTCCTTATTGCAGTGACATTTTTCTCTTCTCTGATGATGAGTTTACTGGTGTGAGGGCGGGGCAACCTGTCAAATCACATGAAATCGACCAATAGCAAACCACAACCATCCAATCAATTCCTCATGGACAAAATCAAGTCCCGCCCAACATTTTTTCTTATCGAGAAGCCGTTTCCTTGGATATACGGCACATTAGGGAACAACAGACAACTTACATTTAATGCCAACTTTAATGTTTATTGTAATGTCCCACTGATCAGATTTAAGAGATGAGTGCACAGCACAACCTCAATGGCATAATTTTTTTTAACAGTTGTCATTGGTTATAATTAATTTTTTTTTTGAATGATCAATGTTTGTGTACAATTAAGTTGAATTTTGTGTAGTATTGATGAAGAAAAGTCAAATAAAACTCAATGTAATCCCTAACGCTCAAAATAATTAATTAGTTTGAGTAGGACAAACTTAAATTAAACAAATTAGTTGCAAATTAACTTTTATAAGTATTTAGCACTTTCGTTTTCTTTCGAGTTCACAGATCTGATATATTTTAAGTAAACTGAACTGTTTCATTGCTTTGAGTTTTATGAATTCATTTCTTTTAGAAATGTTTTGAGATTATATGATAATTTCAAGTTAAATCTACAAATTAGCTTTCTCAAATATTTCAATTTAAGAACAATTGAAATGTATGAGTACAAAATAAAAAACTGTGGGTTCTGCTTACTTGAACTTTGAATTTCTTAACTTAAAAATTTTGATGTAACCGATTGCCTCAATTTTTCCAACTTATTCGGTTTTAAAGTGTGGCCAATTTACCAAATTTACCAATTCATGAGCTGACAAACTTGTGTGACCAAACTACATTTCCCATCATGTTCCACAAAAAAATAAAATAAAAAAATAAAGTCAAAATGTTTTTAACAGCATCAGGATGAGTAAATTTTGACAGAATTTATGTACTATACCTAAACGTAGATGCCAAATCTGAAATCAAAAGTCAGAGATCTCAACATTTCTCATCAAGTTCTTTCAGGGTCAAATTATCTGAGCTATGGAATAACATTTTCCTCTGAGTGAGAGGGAAGTGAAAGAGTTAAGAAACAGAGAGAAAGGGAAGTGCTGAGATTAGGAGAGATGGACAGAGTGAGAAAGGAGGAGATTAATATGAAACTGGTTTTCAAATAGCTTTAAACGATGGATTTGAAAAATGAGCCTCCGTGTAGCAACACGTCAGACTGACAGGAAATATGTGAATGGTGAAATACTGTGACGTTAAGTAGGTGTCACTCAGCTGTGGGCGTCCCAGCTCACCATCACACACACACACACACACACACACACACACACACACACACACATGCGCATATATGTACAGGACCGGTGTATGTTTGGACACACCTGACTGAATTTGTTTCTCATGCTCTTAAAAGAACTTTTGATTTAAAGAAGCCATATGATGCTGTTTAATGTTTACCTTTTCTTTTAGCGTATAATGTATCTGCCTGAAACACCTCGATCAGAGTCCGGATATTAATTCCGCAAATGTGTACATCACAATTTGTAATACTAACATAATACCAGCCGAAAGGCAAAAACAGAGAAAGAAGGTGAGGTTTCAGTGAATTGTAGTGTTATCACCATGTCACGATTATGATAAGGGGCGTTACATTTCTGAGGTGTTTGGCCAATCACAACGCACTGGGTCAGCTGGCCAATCAAAGCATTAGGTTTTTCATAAGGCGGGGCTTTGAAGAAACCGGAACTCAATCAGCGTGTTTCAGACAGTCTCGGAATAGAGGTGCTGCAATAATGTACAGTATGTGAAAAATAATGTGTTTTTTGAGCATTAAAACATTTTAACCTGTTCTAGTATACCCAATAAACAAAATAATGACCTTTTAAAATAGCATCATATGGCCTCTTTAAATGCTTATATACTTAATACTTTTATTATAATTTTTCTGTATATGAATTAAAAATTTAGTAGCAAAAAGCACTTGCGTTAAAAAAAAAAAAATCACATTATTGTATTTATGAAACATTTTTAATGGTTTACAAAGGGAACACTCATAGGTTTTTCAACTATGGGCATTTTTGTCTCAGGGGATTTTTTTTTATTAAAAACAGATTTGTTACTTGTTTTTGTTAGACAAAGGTTGTTATATGTTGAATATGTAATACGTGTGCGTGTGACGTCACCATTTTCACAAATTTGCATTTTTGTACTTTACATGGAGATGATAACAGTATCATTTTCAGAAACATGGAAAAGTTTTCAAAAGTTTGCATTTTCAGGTCCCCAAAACGGCATTGGCTTGTAAATGAACGGCCAAAACGCATAAAATGTTTTCCATTTTTAGTTGAAAACGGTGTCGTGTAAACGGCCTCTCAGATCTGCCTCCACTTAGTTAGCAACGCCCAACTTCCCACGATCCAATCAGTTCCCAAGGATAAAATCCAGTCCCACCCTGCATTTTTATTCTCATTCCAGAAGCCGTTTTACTCAGATATACATCACAAAAGGGAAGAAAAGACTATTGCAACTTCTGTTTCATGCCGACTTTAAAGTTGTCTTGGAAACTTTTTACCATGCCTTCAGAATTGATTCACTTTTATAAATGCCTTTTGAGTTATGTTATATAGATTTGGTTTACTCTTTTCCCAGACGTTAAATCTGTAGATATAAAAATCCATCATAAAACTAATCAAAGCAAATAAACTCTTGAATATTTATTTTGTGAAAATGAATTATTTAAATTTTACACAATTCATTTCTATCCCTCAGTTGCGCTGTCATCTCCATCACAGACAATAATTTTGCCACTAATAAAGTTTTATCAAAAGTTAGTATTTACCAAGAAGACAACAGTGCCAGTGAAGAGCTTGAGATGAAATATGAGACGTGATGTGAAGACAACAACAACAAAAAGATAAATATCACTAGTGAACAATATTTCATTTCTTGCTGCAATTGAGCTGTAAGTAAAATTATGCAAAATGTGTAAAATTTTGAATACATAAAATACTAGCTTTGAAATGATCAAAACAAAGATATCAGCCATTTTAAAATCATTTCCACCACATGTGGTGAAAATGACTGTGGCGATTCATAATGTTTCAGTAAAATAACAGAATTAGACTGGAATGGATGCAAGCTAATGGGAGAGAAAAATGTGTTAAGCGAATATATATATATTTTTAATTAGTCCTCAGGTTCAAAAGTTTTCATAGTTGAAGAATCGCTCACCCATAGACCCAATTTTAAGTGCCTTTCTCATAGTCAGACCTGTTAACCTGTACTTTACCTGTCATTGACACATGAGATAATAGCTAGTGCTCAGACAAGGAGGTTCATACCTCCAGAATACCAGTGAGAGATCTTATCAGATCAAACAGATCACAGAGTGTGTGCATTCTGGGTCATCTTCGTCTTTCAGCTTTAAAGATGGACGCTTCATTGCATCTGTCTGAGACAACCTGAAACTGCAGCTCATCTCCTGTTATTAACGACTTATTCAAATCAAAGGCAAGTGATTCATGACGCGGTTTAGCAGATCGAATGAGATGAGCGTGCAACCAGAACACAGATGACAAATGTGATTTTCGATAAGACATCTCCATGCTTTATCTGCTTAAGTGAACTTCTAAACCAGTGAGCACTAAAAGTGCACCTGTATCAGCTACGGCTGTAATTTTTGAGTGTTTGCCTCACGTTGTCATCATTTCCTCACCCACATGTCATTCCAAACATGTATTGTTTTATTTCTTCTGTGAAAAATCTAAAGCTTTAGTTTTCTATAGAATTTTACCTTTTCTATTACTTTTATGATACGTTTATGGTGCTTTTTTGAGTTTGGTAGTGTAAATCACCATACACTTTCATGTATAGAAAACATTTGTGCTTATAATGCATGAAAGAAAGAAAATCATATGATGTTCAAATCACTTTTGGCTGAATGAAAGGTCTTAAAAAGTGAATGAAGGGGGAATTAAGACTCTTTATTTTCTCCTCACGAAGGGCATGATTGATCATGTGGATGATTGCACCAAAAATGAGCCGATAAGTGTGACTCTTAAAGACGACCCCGGGGAAACATCATCGCTACCTTCGGCCACTGGGCCCTTTCAGTAACGCTATCCGCATCGGAGACGTGCAAACATTGATTTAGCACTTAGCTCTCACGTCCCCCATGAGCGCTTATCATTTCTGGCCTCTCTCCAGCACGGAGGCGTCAAAGTTACTAATCGATGCGCAGAACTTTGAAGACGCGGAAAGCGCCATAAGGAGGCCGGAGGAGGGGGGACCAGATTTCTTTGATTAGAGGAATATCCACTGGACAAAGTCAACAGATGGCATTCTGACTCTCAGTAGATATTCAGACCCATTTGCTAGTATAACAAATGGTAGGGAGTTGACTGTGGCCTTTTAAAGGGACAGTTCACCCAAAAATGAAAATTCTGTCATCATTTACTCACCCTCAAGTTGTTCCAAACCTGTATGAATTTCGTTCTTCTGCTGAACACAAAAGAGGATATTTTGAAGAATAAGGGGTAACCAAACAGTGGTTATCCCATTTACTTCCATAGTATGGAAAAAAATAATAATAATACTGTGGAAGTCAATGGGATAACCACTGTTACTTGCAACAATTCAGAACACCCTAGCAAAGCACTAATTAATCAGATCACCTTAGTGACCACATAGCAACAACCCACAACATCCTAGCCCTATAAGTGAGTTGTGCATGTATTAAATCAGATGGGAATCTGATAAATGTGATTTATATACAGTATATGCATTTTCATGTTTTGGCTGAGTCTTGCTCAAATCCAGATATGGTTACAGTAGGTATTTGTATTACCTTCCATCTATTATTTAAACATGTTCTAATGGTGTTTTTAGGGGGGGTATTTCTTGTAAAGTTTCCTGTGATGTATCATTGTGTCTCATAATGGGCTTTTGTCTGTGACTTGTGTTCTGTTTCACCTTTTGAAGGACTTTGAAGTCTTGAGAGAGAGATTGAGTGGAGTTAGCACACAAAATTAATAGAGAAATGTATATGAGGTCAATTCATTTAAGGTTCAAAGCAGATGCTCATTAAACAAAACGAGCAAATCAGGTGCTCATTAAACAAATTTGTGTAAAAAAAAAAAAAAAAGAAAAAAGAATGTATAAATAAGGGACTATAGACTAGCTGTCACATGGAGATGTTGTCAAAAGCTAACTGAGTATGTGCTTTTGAGCTAATCATTTGTTATTATATTTTTAAAACATTAACTTTTATGATTTTATGTTAAATAATTGTTTTTCTGTTAATGTCCTATTGTGACAACTTACCTCACATAGGGCCACAATTAGGCTACTAAACAGGGCAGATGCGCAGATGGGAGTGGAAAGTTTTGCACGTGATCTACTGACGGCGCACAAATTAAAGAAACATAGACGCAACCGGATAATTTCCATAATGACCAACGCAGTCAACCAAGATCAGCACAAATTAGCGCAAATTAGCATATAACACCGTGTCCTAACCAGCCGCGACGGCAACACGCGAATATTCTATTTTAGAAATGGTTTCTATTTCTCCGCGACGTCGCGATGGGAACAGCAACACAAAGTATGGCAATGATAATATCAGGTACTGTTTATGTGCTTTATTTAATGTTAAAAGCGTTTGAATATCATTCTGTGTTCCCAGCTTTTTAGCTGTAATGAAAACAACTGGCTAATTCACCTCAGTCAGATCTTGAAAATGAATAAATGGGTACAAGAACGTTCAAACTGTCAACTCAATGCGAACAAACAAGTGTATTCTATGACAAAGATTGGTTCAGCCACTCTGTATGTACTTTAAACATGTTTAAATTGTGTAATATTTTTGAATTTTACTTACTTGCCCATTTCATTGCGTCTGCTGTGCTCTTGCCGAGAGAGCCCGCCCACACTCTCTTCTGATTGGCTGTGGTTTTTGATTGATTTTATTGCTTCTCATTGTCACGTCGCGTCTAGTGTGGACAGTCAAATTGCTCGTCGCTGGAATCTTATCGCATCACTTCTGATTAGGACACGGTGTAAGACATACTTTTTTGGGCGGTAAATAATGGCGCAAATACCAGTAAATTGACTAGCGCAAACCTTAGTAAATCATGTTGCTTGATTCATTTAAATTCTTTCCTCCAATAAATTTTGCATCTGAAAGAGAAACTCCTGCAAATGCATATGCAATAAGGTCAGCTACAAAAGTTTCCACACCTTTTAAGCATCTTTAGTAAATCCTGACAGTGGTTTTTTTTAACACCAAAAGAAGGTTTGCACTGGTGCAAGCTGTTAGTGCATCAAGTCATTTTTTTTTTTTTTTTTTTTACTTTGGGCAATGACTGTAAAAATTGTCAATTTTTCTTTTTTTTTATTTATCTGTTTATAGGCCTTCCATTATGCTTTTTCAGATATTACCTTTCATGTAGCGTGTAATATAGCTGTTTGTGAATGTAGAAGCTTTGCAAAGTTTCGAAGATCAAAGTGCAGATAAAAGCAGTTATTGTCTTCCAAAAGAAAGAACAGATTCTGAACTGCCTGAAACGAGTTGCCAGTAATTCCAGTCCGTGTCCTGACCAGACGCCACGCGATGCCGCGACACGTAATAAAAGGTATCGTTTCCATGTTAATCAGAGTTTTTGTCTTAACTAGCCACGACAGCGACAAGCGATTATTCTGTTAGAAACGGTTTCTATTTTGCTGCGACATCGCGGCTGGAACAACAACACAAATATGGCAACGATAATCTCAGGTACTGTTTATGTGCTTTATTTAATGTTAAAACCGTCTAATGTGAGTTTGAATATCATTGAAAAGACAAGTGTGTTCTATGACAAAAAATTGTTTCAGTAACTCAGCCTGTATTTTTTACTAACGTTAAAATAGTGTAATATTCATGAATTTTATAATGTGGCCTACTTAAACATTTCGTTGCGAGTGCCCGGAGCTTGCAGAAAGAGCCTGCCCACGTGCTCTTCTGATTGGCTGTGATTTTTGATTGACTTTATCTTGCCTCATCGTCGCATCTGGTGTAGACAGACAAATTGCTGGTTAGGACCAACTCGAACCTATGTAGGTTTGTAATAAATTTGCATAATTTCCACATATATTCTTCAATGGTCGCCCATGAACAATGTCTACTTTGCAACAAACAGAACATTATAGTTGTAGCTGAGGCCTGGAAGAGTTTGGTTCATGTTGTCGACATGTCAAGGAGATGCTGTTTTCTGCGCTGCGAAAGCAAATCCACTTGGCATGCGCTTCAAAAGAATGAGGACTCGGGTCTGAATTGATTCAGCAAAACCAGCGCTATTGTTACTGTTCATATCACTGTGTATCAAGTGCTGAGGAAGTCTCTTGAGCTGCAATTCAGATGGTAGTGGGCGTTTTGTTTCCAACACATGCTGTAAGCAGCCGACCAATCATAACAGACTGGGCCATCTGACCAATCAGAGCAGAGTAGGCTCTCAGAAAGCAGGGGTTTAGAGAGACTGGATCCTTTATTGAACCGTTCCAGACACTGAGAGAAAAGAGGTGATGCTGCAATGTATATTATGAGAAAAATTTGTTTTTTGACCATGAATGCATGTAAACCTATTGTAGAAGACCTCCAGAATTAGCAGCTTCTAAAATAGCATAATAGGGGCACTTTAAGGTTTGTGCTTAAACAGAAATTTACTTTCAAATATTTACTGCAGTAAACAGCGTGACAACTAGCCCTGGTCTCCCCAGCGTAAGTATAATATAACAAAACCTGTTGCTTGTAAAATCTAGTACAACCTGTTTGTTTGATCAAAATGTAACTTATCATACTTTCAATTCAAAATTACTAAAGGGTGAAGAACTTTGGACCTGTCGCACACATGTCCAACTCAAGCAGCCAAAATTGAATTGAGCACATGCACCTGCATGGATATATGAAGTATTCGAAATGTAAAGCTAACATGATTTCCCTTCTTATAATAGCTCTGAAACCCCAGCCATGTTGAAGGGTGATGTTTGCAGGCCCAGCATCCTGCCTGCCCCGGCGCTCTACCCATCCTCCCTTCTGCTGGTGTAAAAGCACAGCCATTACTCTCCATAAAAGATGATGGATTAAAGGCTGATAGTACACTGGGCTGCAGCGCTGCTGTCTGAGAGCCGCTCATAAGAATGATGAAGTGCACTGCGTTGCCCCAGAGCCCAAACACTCGCTCTCGCCTGTGGGGGAGACGGCACAGGAAATCGGGTTTATAGAAAACCGGGGGTTCCCAGATCTTCGTGCTTTAATCTCAGTGAGTGTATAAGTGTTGGCTTACATCCTTCTTGATGCGTTGTGGTTGACTGAATATAATTTGTTAGTTTTTGCACCATTCTTAGAAAGATTTGCATTGTTACATGAACATAATTTTCCGATTAAGGTCCTTATTCTGCTTAAGCCTTAACTGCAAAAAAAGTAGTTTACATGTTTCTATATGCTGACGCTTTGCATTTGTTATGATTCATTTTTTTCATTGTAGAGCATAATTAAGTTTCATTAATAATATAGCAATTGATTAATTTTATTCTCATTCATTAATTTTCCTTGGACAGAAACATATATAGACATATATATATTAAAATACAAATATTATATAAATATTTGTTTTTTAAATTTTTATTTATTTATTATTCAATTATAATGGATTTTCTGAATAAGGTACAGAACTCCCATTAAAGGGATAGTTTAAACAAAAATAAAAATTATCCCTCACCCTTAATTTACTCACCCTTAAGCCACCCTAGGTGTATATGACTTTCTTCTTTCATCCAAACAAAATCGGAGTTATATTAAAAAAATATACTGGCTCTTCCAAGCTTTATAATGGGAGTGAATGGTAACCATGATTTTGAAGCCCAAGAAAGTACATCCATCCATCATAAAATTAATCCATACAACTCCAGGGAGTTATTAAAGGCCTTCTGAAGCAAAGCAATGTGTTTTTGTAAGAAAAACTTCCATATTTATAAGCTATAATCACTGGCTTCCGGTAACATCCATCAGAGCGTTCACGAGATGACCGTTGACCCCATGTACGACATGTGACGTTGCTCCTCTTCTCTTATATCGAAATCCTCTGATATTTTTCCTTAAAAGTTCTTGTTTTAAACTTCTAATTCATGACCCGCATTTTGTTTTGCTCTTCTGCTCTCACCTATTCAATTCCTGAGCTTATGCTATGCCTTCGTCATATGTCCTACATCATACGTCGGGTCAGAGGTCACCCTTCCACTGGAATTCGACTCTCGTGAACAGTTTATAAAGATAAAAATATGGATATTTTTCATACAAAAACCCATTGTTTCTCTTCAGAAGGCCTTTATTAACCCCCTGGAGCCGTATGGATTACTTTTATGATGGATGCATGCGCTTTTTTGGGCTTCAAAATCTCGGGTACCATTCACTCCCATTATAAAACTTGGAAGAGCCAGGATATTTTTTAATATAACTCCGATTGTGTTTGACTGAAAGAGGAAAGTCATTTAAACCAGGATGGCTTGAGGGTGATTTAACTATGGGATAATTTTCATTTTTGGGTGAACTGACCATTTAATACACGCACAGCAATCAGGTTAACGTGTTTACTTGATGCATACGTAAACAAAATAAGACCAAATGCTGATTTATAATGGAATATTGAAACAAATATACAGTTTATCTAAGAACAGAGGAATATATTGGCCCTGTTTTTCAAATTCAAAGATGTAAAAGTGGTTTATCTTGTCAACATTACTTCAAAGAGTCTTCTACTGTTTGGCAAAGTTTCTCACTTTGAGAGCCTTCTTCAGTTTCTGAACAAGCTCATCTGCCAACTACTTTCCATCAAGAGCTGCTTTTATTTTTCTTATTTGTCACACGAATGATTAATCGTCACTTGACGTGGAACTGGAAGACGTGCTGAAGCAGCTCCTGCTGAGATTTATAGGGGTTTGTTGCTGGAGGGAATTCTGACAAGAAGGTTAATCTCTGTCACAGAACCATTTTCAGGGGTATGTACATTGTTTATACAGCATGAGGGTAATTAAATTGCCATTAACTGTAACTATGAGTATCTGTGAAGCTGAAATCTTTGTATTATTGGAACATTTTGTGTTCTGAGGTAGTTTGAAGTAGTTTTCTTTTAATGTGAGAAAATGTTCCAGCAAAAATTACAGTGAATTCACAGTGCAAATGTATGTGTCATAAGCTAAAGAGGGTCTGCGGTTTATGCCAGCAGACACAAGCATCACTATAGCATTACGTACAGTAAAATAAAACCCTCGATGTGTCGTTCACCTCCTCTCACTACCATTAGTGTCTTTTTGAAGCAATGCATTCACCACAGCAATGCATTCTGGGCCGCAGCACTCGTTTGTCTCTGTCAAACAACTATGAAGTGTTTCGTAATTTCTGAGCCAATTCTTCCCTCCGATTAGAGGTGTTTTGTAGAGTAACTTTTTGTATTTTCATTGTCTGACCGTGCATGACAGAGTGGTTCATCCTGTCAGTGCTTGACATGAGGATGGTTGGTTCCGATTTCAAGTGGAGATAAATAACCTCTCCAGGTTTATGTCAACAGCAGATAATGACAAGCTCATGTTTAGTTTTCTTTCAGCTGAAGTGGGTCATTTTTTCCGATGTTAAAATACTGCTGTCCCAGCTTAATGTACAGAGACGACTGTAGCTAAACTCTTAAAAATGAAGGGGTTCTTTATTGGCTTCTATGGTTCCATGAAACCTTTCCATTCCACAAAAGGAAAAAGGTTCTTTAGGTTAATAAAATGTTCTTCACACTAAGAAAATAAAATGGTTCTTTTAAGAACTATTCACTGAAAGCTTCTTTGGGGAACTCAAATTGGTTCACTGTGAAAAAGCTCTTTTGGAACCATTATTTTTAAAAGTGTATTTCTAGGTTGATTCACCTGAAAAGTATAAATCTGTCAAAACTATCGCTATCAAAACATTCATTTTATGACTAATCCACCTCAGAAAAGTGGGCTTAACCAATCAATAGGCTACACTGAGTAAGTCTTTCTTTTTTTCTGGTTGATTGATGTACAAAAATCCCTTTTTTAGCTTGTTTAAGGAGTGGAAAACTGTATAATCACTGGCTTCTGGTAACAGTTGTACGCGCGTTCATGAGAGTCGAGTTCCGGCGGAGGGATGACCACTGACCCGACGTATGACATAGCTCCACTTCTCTTATATCGAAATCATCTGATATTTTTCTTTAAAACTTTTTAGATTTCTAATTCGTGACCGCCGTTTTGTTTTGCTCTATTCTCTGGTCTTCCTATGTCATACGTCGGGTCAGAGGTCACCCTTCTGCCTGAACTCTACTCTCGTGAACGCGTGTACGGCCATTACAGGAAGCTAGCGATTACAGTTTATGAAGTTAGAAATATGGATTTTTTTTTTTTTTACAAAAATGCACCGCTTCGCTTCAGAAGGGCTTTCTTAACTCTCTGGAGCCGTATGGATTACTTTTATGATGGTTGGATGCATTTTTTTGGGTTTCAAAATCTCAGGTACCATTCACTGCCATTATAAAGCTTGGAAGAGTCAGGATAAAAATATATATTTTAAATATATCTCCAATTGTGTTCGTCTGAAAGAAGTCATATATACCTAGGATGGCTTGAGGGTGAGTAAATCATGGGATACTTTTCATTTTTGGGTGAACTAACCTTTTAAAGGGATAGTTCACCCAAAAATGAAAATTTGCTGTTAATTTACTCACCATCAGGCCATCCAAGATATAGGTGTCTTTTTTTTTCTTACAGTAAAGAAGATTTTTAGCTGAAACTGTGGTCCTTGGTGATTCATACAATGCAAGTCAATGGCTACCGTCACTTTGAGAGTCAAAAAATATATACAGGAAAAACAAAATGAATACCCGTGGCCCCTGACGATACGTTGAGGTCTTATGAAGCGAAACAATCGGTCTGTGAAAGAAACTGAACATTATTTACAACATTATTACCTGTAATCCACAGCCTCTGCAAACAGTGGAGCTTCCTGTTACATAATGGAGTATGTGCGGGAGAAACTCACATGTGAGCTGACGCTGTGTTTGTTTACAACAGAGAGGGAAGATGAGTGTGTTGTATTGTTCATACTTGTGCTTATCCTGTATGCCGCAACCTATATAAAAAATTAAGATTACATTCGCTTGCGCAATCTCAATTGGAAAGATTGACTTTTTCACAGATTCCTAACGTTTGAGCTCCTGCGCATACTGTACGTCATACTGCGACAGGAAGCTCGCGCTGCAGACTGCCACGAACGCGGACCGCTTGAATACAATAATTATTTTTGTAATTCCTTTTGGTGTAGAAATTGCACACTTCAAATTTAAGGCAAATATATCTGTGTTTATGAACTTTCCTTTAGCAGTGACTGAGTTCAGGAAACATAATATCTTTCTGTGTACATCATAGATTGTACAAAAAGACAAAGTGCAGACATGCTAAATGTTATTTAAAATCCATCAGCATCTCACGGAGCTCTTGTCATGTTTGTCTGGTTGAAATGATTGATGACAATATGGGATTAATGATTCCTCATCACAGCTTCTAAGTCATATTCTTTGAAAAACAGAATCTGTCATAGTCAGATGAGTGATCTTTATCAAACAAACACAAGCACACACACACACACACACACACACACACACACACACACACACACCCACACCCTGTATATATACACATGAACTTCCTCCTTCAATGTGTCAATGAGGAGGCTACCCTCAGCATATATGGCTGTTACTCACGAAACCTGTCAGAAATATGCTAAATAACATTTCTTTTGATGTTGAGGTGAAATGTGACCTGGACTTGTTTTTGTGGAATCACCCATATTTATATAGCTATCATTGCCATTGCTGAAAAATAAATATACTGTACAGGCCTATACATAAACTCTTAAAGGGACAGTATACCCAAAAATGAAAATTCTGGCATCATTTACTCAACCGCATGTTTTTCCAAACCTGTATGAATTTCTTTCTTCTGCTGAATGCAAAATAAGATATTTTGAAGAATATGGGTAACCAAACAGTTGATGGGCCCCACTGACTTCCATAGTATGGAAAAAAATCCTATGGAAGTCAGTGTCTACCGTCAACTGTCGAAGCCCAAAGCATACCTCACTTTTTATGCGTACGCGTGAAATTCGTCATCAGAAGAGTATGAGCGTACTGTACGCACACTGCTGGATTTTTGTAACTGCGCGTACTGTACACACAGGTCGCACATGCGCATTTTTTTGCAGTAATTAGTTTATCCACAAGGTGTCCACCATGCCCTGGGGGCGTCGATTCACAAGGTAGTCAAAGAAAAACTGCATAAACAGAACAGACTAGAACATATGCAAGCTACAGCGACAATGGATGCCTACATGGACGAAAAATTGTGCGAAGAGGTCTGAAAGAACCCTCATTTGTACAACTCTAGTATGAAAGAATACAAAGATGTTTACACTGGTTGTAACTCGTGGCGAGAGATTGCTCAAAACTGCGCAAGCATTGAATGCCTGTGTATGCGTGCGAGTCAAATGAAGTATACTTTGGCTGTGCGTCCGACTGTGCTAGCATACGTGTAAAAACAACGAAGTATACTTTGGGCATGAGTTACCGATATTCTTTTTTTTAAGATTTATTTTATGCATTTTTGCCTTTATTATTAGCGAAGTTTGAGAGAGAGAGAGGGGGAGACGGGATCGGGAAAGCCAGGACTCGAACTCGGGACGGCCAAAGCACAATTGCGCTATATGTCGGTGCGCTGCCCATTAGGCTATTGGCATCGACCAAAATATCTTCTTTTGTGTTCAGCAGAAGAAAGAAATTCATGCAGGTTTGGAATAACTTGAGGGTGAGTAAATGATGACAGAATTTTCATCTTTGGGTGAACTGTCCCTTTAAGAGAACTTCTGTGCCCATTGATTGCTTTGTTTTTGTAACTCATGGGAAATGAGCGTAATACCAACATCCCTCACGTTACTGCTGCAGGGTTTTGCTGAGAGAAATTTGTACTCGTGCCACCTAGATACCAGTCAAAACTCAACTTTTGCTAAAGGCTATAAAGACATCTCAGATATCTTTTATTAGGTAAGCTAACTGCAGTGGAATATAACTGAAAATAATTGTCTCGGGTACTTAAACCTAATGAGGTTTATAATAACAGTGAGAAGCTGTCTGTTAGCATTCTCATTCATCTCAATGGCAGTAGCTTGCAAAAATGTTTATTTTGTCAGAATAGACTTCAGTCCCTGAGGGCAATTATAGATGTGGACAATGTGCACAATGTAATTTTACAATAAAATGTCAAACTTTTAGTCATCCTCACTCAGGGAAACAGTTTAAGATTGAGCGAATAATTTCGTGTAATACCAAAAATGTAATCTATATGATCAAATGTCCCTGTGCTTTGGCATATATAGGTAAAACAAAGCGTTGTTTAAAAACACACATAGCCAAACACAGAAGTAATATACAGTTGAAGGACCAAAAAAAAATCCCATTGCCGTGCATTTTGACGCTTTCAAACATAACTTGTCGACTCTTCACTATTTAGGCATTGAACAAATAAAAGTACCTAGAAGGGGTGGTGATATTAATAAAATCTTATTACAGAGGGAAGCTTTTTATATTTACACATTAAATACTCTCTCTCCAAAAGGTTTAAATTTGGAATTTGATTTTTTTTTTGTGTGAGTTTTTTGTATATATTTAATTCTATTTGTTACTCGTGTTGATTGGGTTATTAGTTTAATGAATTGTATCAGGTGTGATTGATCATGTTGATAAAATGATAAGAAATTGTCATCTTTTGATTATTTACTGTTTGTCTGACCTGACGAAGACCTTTGTGGTCGAAACGTTGTCTTTTTAATAAATTTTGAGAGCAGCAGTGGCAGTGTGCCGATTTTTGTTTTTTGACATTATTTGTTCATTTTGAATGGCCATCAATCCTAAACTATAGCCTTCATTTTTAGCTAATGTTATGTTCTTATGTTTTCATATTTGTTTTGTTAATGTGATTTTCCGATCTGTTTTGTGATTAGCTGCAAGTGTTTTTTTTAAAAGTTGCCAGCCAGCGGCAACTTTTTTGATAATTTTCACAAAAATGTCATGGCCCCCAGAATATTTTGTTATATGGATATCTGAACATGCAATATATAAAACGAAAGAACAAAGCCTCTGCTTTTAAACAAAACAAAACAACACAAAATATTTAATTCTAGCTACATTTTTTTTTTTTTTATCAATACTTAAATGTGGGTAAAGCCCTGGGTATACTTTGTTTTTTTACACGTACGCTAGGAATGCACAGCCTTGCAAAGTATACTTCATTTGACTCGTACACATACACAGACGTTCGACGCGTGCAGTTTTGAGCAATCTCTCAGCACAAGTTAAAACATCTTTGTATTCTTTCATGCTAGAGTTGTACAAATGAGGGTACTTTCTAACCTCTTCGCACAATACCTCATCTATGTAGGCCTCCATTGTCGCTGTAGCTTGCATGCGTTCTGGTCTGTTCTGTTTATGCGGTTTTTCTTCGACTACCTTGTGAATCGACGCCCTCAGGGCACGGTTGCCACCTTGTGGATAAACTAATTACTGCAAAAAAAAATGAAATGTGCAGTTATAAAAATCTGGCGGTGCGCGTACAGTACGCACATACTCTTCTGATGATGAAATTCACGTCACTTGCACTGTACGCTGACCTTCGTGTATGAATAAAAAGTGAACTATACTTTGGGCTTAAGTTTTATTTTTTAAAAAAGCAACATTTTGAACAAAAAGAAAAACACGTTTTTGTCAAAGACTACATCTGGATTGGATTCAAAACGATGATCAAAACATATATGGAGTAGATCGAGTCCATCAACACCGCCAAAGCTTCACAGTCTTCACACCTATTCCTGGGTCGACATTTAAGCTGTTTTTTAATTGAGTCGACATATAAACGGTTTAATATTTGTTGATTATTTTACATGTGCATAAGAAATCTTCTATCGCTTGTTTCTGCTTCTTCTTTGCCTGTGTTTTGATTCGGAGATTCAGTACTCTTTCAGAAGATGCGTAATAGCGCCCCCTACCCTATTACAGCGAAAACATGAATTGCTGGAAAATTCCGTCAATGGCGTGGAAAGAGTTAATTGCGTAAATTTCTGTTTTAGCATTCTGAGTATAAGAAAGGTGCATTACAAAAATATTATTATGTTAATTATATAATGTCATAATTATTTCTTTGTTATTAAGCAACCCTGAGTGTCAGAAAGTATTATTTAAATATAAAACATATTTAAATATTTAATAAATGTAATTTTATTTTATTTTACTTTATTTTAATGTATTGTATTGTATTGTACAGATCCTGTCTAATTGAATGAGGAAACAGAGAAATCTATAAAACTGTTTGCCAAGCTTACATTTCAGTAACATGTCAAATCAACAATAAAATCTGACAGAAATGATACAATACAAATGTTTCTTTAACTCAAATCAGCTTAAAAAAACTATTATTATTTTTGCAATTGTATTTAGTGTCACTAGTGGCGCAAATATATACACATTGCAGTTTTAATTGACATGTCTATGTTTGCTTATGCTTGAAGGGATTTATTTATTTATTTATTTATTTATTTTCCTATCCCTGTAAACTTAAAAACTGATGCTATTGTAGTGGGAATTCATAGTTGTCTTATCAAAGCTCTTGGAATGATGGACTTATCGCTCAGCTATGAAAGCGCTGCATCATTTTCCGCTGTCCTGTTGGCAGGTGCTAAAGACCAGAGGAGTGATGAGAATCAGGAGAGTAAGAGTGAAAAGGAAGGAGTGTTCATCTAGTGGACGGACTTCCTGAGAACATCAGACGCCATCTTCCTCCTGTCCTCCCCAGCGTGACGAGTGACACGACGTCTGGCGGCTCCCTGCGAGTGCAGAGGGCAAGAAGTTAACCGCCATGTTGTGCACCGTGAACAAAAGCTGAACGAGACCAAACGACGGTTGACACTTTTTAAGGTTAAAGTAACACAGCAACAGGGACGTCACAGGTGAAGTGCAGCACATTTCCTCAGACAAACAGATGTGATAAATCAGATACTGGCTGCAGAGAGAAAGCAATTCAATCCTCAGACATGTAGTTGCAAGAATTGATACAAATTGAGGTGCTTCTAAACTGGTTTGGCTTTAGAATCCAGGTTTTACATTGGATCAAGTGGTAACCCAATTCAGAACATAAATTATTTATTGTACAGTGTTCTTTTACCATTTATATTTATATATTATTTTATGATTTTTTAATATTTTTGCTGTATTTAAATGTTAGTGTGTGTGTATATATATATATATATATATATATATATATATATATATATATATATAAATTATATAATCATTTTCCTAGAAGTTTTTTTCAGTTTTAAGTTTTTAATTCAATGTTTATATTTTATTTTAGCTTTATTTTAATAGAGTGCAACGGAGGGAGCGATGGAGAAATATAAAACTACTCATTTACAAATGTTGATTATGCATTTTTATTGCAAAATATGCATATATACAAACATTTCAGTGTTTTGGGAGTGTATGGAGATCGATTTGATTACGTCATTCTCAGTGCTTCATGGGAGTGGGTGGAGCTAACGAGATCTTTTGGGGTGTGTTGCTTTTTTCGAATCTTTGATTGGTGTAACTTTCTGAACAGCATCATGGGTAATGTAGTTTTTCCACCCGGAATTCCGCTGTTAAACACAATTATTTTAAAAATAAGTTGAAATAATGTGGGCTGTCGGCTTCAGCAAATACAAATACCATGGATTAACAACCTCGTAGCTCACAGTATGTCTGTTTTTAAAGTTCAAGTTATTGTTCAAAATCAATTCCCGCGTGAAGAAAATTAATGGAGTTTTTACTTCCAGGAACCCGACTGTTGCACTCTTGTTAATTAAATAATTTTTTAATAGTTTTAGTTAACAAAAGTAAAGAAAAAGGTCCTTAAAATCTAAATTTATTTAATAAATTTTTTTTTTTTTTTAATAAAAGCACAATATGTAATTTTTCGCCGCTAGAGATCACTTATTCAAAACAAAGGCGTAGCTTGTTGATGCCTTGATTTTGTGGAATCATGGGATGTGTTGTCTTTATGTCTACAGCTGGTGGAAAAGAATCCAACGGGACTCGGGCAGAAATCATATTCATAGATGAGCTAATGTATTAAGATTTATTAACATTACTGTGAAGCAGGGTGTGGATGAAAGCCGTTGGAGCGGAATGAGGCCGCTGAAGCGATTGCTATTGAGAGACGAGCGACACACGGCTCGAGAGCAGTGGAGCTTTTATTATGCCGCAGTCGCCGCTTCCACTTCTTCCGGTCATGTGTATGTGGGGTATCGCAGCGCGATACATTTGTGTTGAAAGTTGTTATAGTGCTACTCTGCGTTAGCTCGACGGCTACTTTGAGACACTTGTTGCACACTGCAGTAAGCTACATCAGTATTAGGCATGGTAAAACATGGTACTCATGGTAAATCAAGATTTAAACAAGACGACTAACAGTGTTGAGCTATATAACAATGATTAGTTTTCTGTCCATAAATGTATTCAAAGAGTTGCTCACCTGTCTAATAAAACACATAATATATTAAAGCGTCTTTGGTGTTTCCATGGTTTCTACAAAATAAAACCAGAAATCAAGGATAATGCGGGAATGATGTCATTGACAGGCGACGCATGGACACTGGTCCGTGTCCTGGTTAAAATTGCTTATTTCTCTGGATCTTGGAAACATTTGGGATAATGTAAGCACATAAGTCAACAAAATAAACAACACTCTTCTAGTGGTTTTTGGGTATTTTAATCCAAAAATCTTACATATTGTGCCTTTAAGTCAATAATTCAAGACACAAAACACGTAGCAGTCAGAACAAACATTTTTAAGTGAACCATATTTAATGTACTCTGATTTTTTTACATCTTTTTCCTAAAACATTGTAGAGTTTAATTGGACGCGCACGTCTTTGACGTCAACAATAGATTTGGGCAGCATTTCCTCCTCCCTTTAAAAAGTTAAGACAATTTATTTTGCTATCCTAACTATGCACAATTAAATGATTAGTTGCATTTTATTGCTATGAATTTAGCATTGTTTTTCCCTGCTATCTGCAACTTTCTCCTAACAGGCAATAATTTCTGTAGCACCCATGATGCAGTTCCACGTTCCTCACTGTATCTGTTTATTACATTTTTCGTCAAAATTTGATCATGCTTTCAGCTACAGCTTTCACCAATTAACACCATATTTTACCATGCATAAATCCAGTGCACATAATCCGTAAACTGGCCCTCAAAATCAGTGCAGAAAATACAGCAATATGTCAACAGATTCTGTCAGATTCTCACCCTGTCTTGTGTGTTATTGGCTGACAGCTGGATTTCTCCGTCCAGTCCGGTGCAGATATTGGAGGTCTGATTGGTTGTCTGGCTGTATCTGTGTTAGGTACCTGCTTTCCATCTTCTAGAATCTCTCAGTGTCCGTGCTGTCACAACACGGCATACGTCTCAGCAATGAAGATGGATTACCATAAAGAGGAGTACAGCTGAGAGGAGCAAAAGAGAGTGAGAGAATCACAGAGACAACATACAATAGATCAAACATTATGAAAGCTTGTTTCCACCATGGAATAAAAAAATATAAAAAAAGTTAAATGTGACTTTTTAATCTCACATTCTGACATTATAACTCACAATTGCAAGTTGATATATAGTTGTAAACTCGAAATTGTGAGAAAAAAGTAAGAATTGCGAGTTTATGTCTCACAATTCGGTGTTTATATCTTGCAATTGCGATATTATATCTCATAACTGCGAGAAATTATGTCAAAATTGCGAGATTTATTGCATTTATAACTCACAATTCTGCCTTTTTTCTCAGAATTGTGTGAAATATAAACTCACATTTGCAAGAAAAAATTGAATTGTGTGATTTTTTTTTTTTTTTTTTTTTTTCTCGCAGTTTAACAAGGTAATTGTGACCTTTTTTTATCTCACAATTCTGACATTTTTCTTGCAATTATGAGTTTATATCTCACAATTCTGACTTTTTTAAGTTGCAAGTTATTAAGTCTGAATTGTGAGATTTAAACTTTTAATTGGGAGGGGGAAAAAGTCAGAATTGAAAAATAAAAAGCCACAATTTTTTATTTTTTATACCGAGGCGGAAATAAGCTTCCATACAAACATACTAAATAACAAATCTTCTTGTCTGTTGAACAAATGTAAAGAACAGAGGATGAACAAACATCCCTCTGCCTGCTACCTAGCTGTCCTCACCTCTCCATTCATTAGACCTGACCTTTGACCTCGCAGAAGGTGATCATGTGATCGAATTACAGGCTGGCCTGAGGTGGTAGGGAAGGCACTATGGGTAATATGCCATAGCGCACATGCAATGTTTCTGTCATATGCTGTCAGCCAGCGTTCAGGTGCTGTCTTTCACCTTCTGTGGATGTTGAGTCTGGGCCGGGAGTCTCAAGGGGTTTGCCTGAGCACAAATGGGGGCTTTTGTTTTCAAACAAACAACTTTCAGATGACTCATGTTTGCACACGGCGCGGTGAAATGTACTAGTTGTGTTAAGCACTTTGCTTACAAGTTAAGCTCTGCCGACAGCAATTGCGCTGAAAATGTGAAAAAAAAATTAAAATTATATATATATATATATATATTTTTTTTTTTTTTTGCATACAGAATATGAATCTAATTTTAGGACCATAAAAGTTATTTCCATTATTTGATTATTAACAACAATACTGCCCATATTGTAATTTCTTTAATAGTGTTTTTTTTTTTTTTTTTTTTTTTTTTAGTTTTGTTGTAATTGCTGTAATTTATAAAATATACACTACCGTTAAAAAGTATGAAGTCAGTAAGATTTTTAAATTTTTTTGAAAGGAGTAAAAATACAGTAAAAACAGTAATATTGTGAAATATTTTTACAGTTTAAAATAACTGTTTTCTAGTTTACTATATATTAAAATGTAATTTATTCCTGTGATCAAAGCTGAATTTTCAGCATCATTACTCCAGTCTTTAGTGTCACATGATCCTCCAGAAATTATTCTGATTTACTGTTTGCTGCTCAAGAAACATTTCTGATTATTATCAATGTCGAAAACAGTTGTGCTGCTTAATATTTTTTTTGTGGAAACCGTGAATAGAAAGTGTAAAAGGACAGCATTTATTTGAAATAGAAATGTTTTGTGACATTATAAATGTCTTTACTGTCACTTTTGTTCAATTTAATGCATCCTTGATGAATAAAAGTGTTAATTTCTTTCAAAAAAAAAAAAAAAAAAAACACTGACCCCAAACTTTTTTCTTTTGATGTTTTGGTGAACATCATGTTTAATGTGATTCACTGCTGCTTTCATGATGCTAGTCACTTCAGTACTGAACTCGACACTAGGATTTATATTATAGCCAGTAATGTCATTTTCTGTCATAGTATGTCTGTCTGATGTAACAGAATGAAAGTGTTGTAGCAGTCTGGACAGAGACTGTTAACTGTCCTCATTTAAGGGCCCAAAGAGTCTGAGGCGGCACTGGACAGCACTTACTGCTGGATTGTCTTTATTAGCTATATTGGTTTGGAAACCTAGTGAGGTTATTCAGATTGGTGATGGATTGCTTTGTGTTGTCTTTTGACTTTATTACTCTTTTGCTGAGCATTCTGGGTTGTCACAGGTAAATGATGTCAAGCAGCTGAAGGAAGTCTAGTCAGTTGTTTTCCATGGATTATTCGAGTAAATAGAGCTAATCTACAGTCAAATAGACTCTTAGATCATGCAAGCCTAAATAATGTTTAAATATGTATTTGATTATTGTAGTTTTGTTGGTTTATCAAGTTTTGTATACATTATGCATCGCAAAGGAGCTTTTCTATTATGATTTAAGTTGAGTTGGATTGATGCTTTTTTTAGTTCAAATACATCTACACTGTAAAAAATGACTTTGTGGTCAAGTTCAATTTCCTTCTTTCCAATCATGTACTGGGGCATGAATCATTAATATGGTTGCATTGTTTGACTGTTTGCTATTTTTATTTACATTGTAGCTGGTCCTGTTGATACAGAGCCCCACACAAGACATGGAAAAAAGTAATTGTGCGCACGATTTAATATTTTGTTCCCTCCATTTGCTAAATCACGCACACGGTTTACTAATTAATTCCCTCAATTTGCTAAATCGTGCGCACAATTTACTATTTCGTTCCCTCGATTTGCTAAATCACGCACACGATTTACTAATTAATTCCCTCGATTTGCTAAATTGCGCATATGATTTACTATTTCATTCCCTCGATTTGCTAAATCGCGCGCACGATTTACTATTTTGTTCCCTCGATTTGCTAAATCATGCGCACAATTTACTATTTCGTTCCCTCAATTTGCTAAATCGCGCACACGATTTACTATTTCGTTCCCTCGATTTGCTAAATTACGCATATGATTTACTATTTCATTCCCTCGATTTGCTAAATCGTGCGCACAATTTACTATTTCGTTCCCTTAATTTGCTAAATCGTGCACACGATTTACTATTTCGTTCCCTTGATTTGCTAAATCGCGCACACGATTTACTATTTCGTTCCCTCGATTTGCTAAATCGCGCACACGATTTAATATTTCGTTCCCTTGATTTGCTAAATCGCGCACACGATTTACTATTTCGTTCCCTCCATTTGCTAAATCGTGCGCACAATTTACTATTTCGTTCCCTCGATTTGCTAAATCGCGCACACGATTTACTATTTCATTCCCTTGATTTGCTAAATCGCGCACACGATTTAATATTTCGTTCCCTTGATTTGCTAAATCGTGCACACGATTTACTATTTCGTTCCCTCCATTTGCTAAATCGTGCGCACAATTTACTATTTCGTTCCCTCGATTTGCTAAATCGCGCACACGATTTACTATTTCATTCCCTTGATTTGCTAAATCGCGCACACGATTTACTATTTCGTTCCCTCGATTTGCTAAATCGCGCACACAATTTAATATTTTGTTCCCTCAATTTGCTAAATTGTGCGCATGATTTACTATTTCGTTCCCTCGATTTGCTAAATCGTGCGCATGATTTAATAATTCGTTCCCTCGATTTGCTAAATCGTGCGCATGATTTACTAATTCGTTCCCTCGATTTGCTAAATCCCGTGCACGATTTACTAATTAATTCCCTCGGTTTGCTAAATCGCGCACACGATTTACTATTTCATTCCCTCGGTTTGCTAAATCGTGCATACAATTTACTATTTCGTTCCCTTGATTTGCTAAATCGTGCGCACAATTTACTAATTCACTCCCTCGATTTGCTAAATCGTACGCACGATTTACTATTTCGTTCCCTCGATTTGCTAAATCGTGCGCACGATTTAAGTGTGATGTTTAAATCGTGCGCACTATTTAAGTGTGATGGTGCATATTTCTCATACAAAACATTAGAGAAGCAGATTATATTGAACATTTATTTACAAAAACATTTAAATATGAAACAATTTGGATAGTTTGCTATAAGTTGATAGTACTTGAAATTTTTTTTAAAATGAATCTAAATAGTTTGTTACAATTATGCCAGATTTTAAGGCATGATAACTTGACAAGTTATTAGTGTTGTTAATATGTCTTTGTGGTGTTTTTAATATGCTTTAAGACAAACCATATGCAAATCCATCAATCAACACCATTGCTGAGTATTTTCTTCTTAAAACTAAAGTGTTCCAAAAACACAGTTTGAAACCATCCCAGATATGTAACTAATCCCATCAATGTGTGGGGCGGAGCTTTTCCTATCATTATTTCTAAGGATGCGACTCTGAGATGGTGAACGGCAACATTATATGTGTAACATTAGCAACGCATTATTAGCTGTTTGATAACGTAGTCAAGCCAAAAGCTAATCATATCAGTTACCATTATGTGTCGACTTTTATTTCTGAATTTCAAATTCTGAATGAATAATATGTAGAAAGCACTCAAAGACAGCTCTCTTTACAATCAATAAAAAGCTGTCACTCATCTCAGTTCATCGCGATCTCACAAAGTTCCGTTATAAACAATGAAGTTGTCTACACTGCACAATGAATCTCTTATTTACATCGTGTCTATGCTTTGTTAATGAGAGGATTCGCGAGCGTGCAGGACTCAGCGCTGAACAAAAACTCCAGCATTTTGACTGACGAGTGGATTCTGACTAAATTAAACACCGCTGATTGGCCACTGCGTTCAAGACATCAACAAACATGTCTGTCGCCACTGCAAAAACACATTGTAAATAGAAACATTTGACGTTCTCCAGAGAGCAAACACAAATTTGCACTAGAACATTTACCAAATCTGTTTTGTCAATATGATATTATTACTGTATCAACTGAGGGTGCTTAGCACCCTTAAGCACCCCCGCAGAACTGGGCCTGCCTCATCTTCCTCTGAATCAGTTTCTGGTTCAAACATATATGGCTGAATTAAATTAATATTTCCACTTGCCATTGTGTAGCGTTATTGGCCGAGTGGATCAGTCTGAGCTGGTGTGATTGAGTGGAGGCAGGGGAATTTGCATATTTATGGATCTGCGTATACTACATGAAGCAAGGGTGACTGAGTATGTGATCAGGCCGGTAAAGCATAAGCAACATCAGCAGCAGCAATATCTGATAGCAAAACCGAGGAGAATGTCACGACGGAGACGTCTAAACCGAAAGAGCGCGAGAGAGAGTGAGACAGACAGAGAGAGAGAGCAGCTTTTAAAAGGATTTTGTCGGTTATTGACTGGTTGCTCTCCACTGCTAATAGCCATTTAAAGATTATAGGCCTGCTGGTGGAAATCAAGGCCTTCATTGTTCTCCTTATTGCATTCTGGCAGATGGGGGCTGACACAACAACACGCTCTCTCCCCGCGGGCAGCCTCACTCCGCACGGCTTTCCATCAGCAGCCATTCTATTGAACCGGCCCTAATAACTAGCCATGAATTATTTATCTCCATACAATATTGAGGGCCAAGAGGAGGAAGAGGACGACGTGAGGAAGAAGGCGGGGTGGGGGTCTGCGTGAGATCGGCGTGCAGGTGCCAGGTCGGAAGATCTTGCGGTCCGCCCCAAACACTCCCAGGGTGGCTCTTTCCCGGAACATAGCAAGCATTCCGATCACGGGAGAGGAGGAGATAAAATATATATTCATTAAATGTCAGTTGACTGATGAAATGAGAGCGATCCATTAGAGGCTGGCCGGGGCGGCGGTGCGGAGGGCTAATGTTTCCCGGTTGTTCGAAGGGCCGGACGGCTTTTAGTGGGTACGCCGGTGCCGCAGGGAGCAAAGCTCTTCATCTAGAAAGTTTGGCTGGCTGAGTGTGCGGCTTTAATAGGGGAAGGGTACAGGACGTCTACAGAGACGGAGGATCATAATCTTTATTATTTGGGAATTGTGGCCTCGACGCCTTCAGGGGCCGAGTTTGGTCCAACTTTTACACATTACAACTTAGGTAATGAGGCCGTTCATACTTCCACGTTTCCTAAAGCCACACAGCTTTGATAGTAAATAGGGGCAAAACTCATGAAAAGCGATGTGTGTGTGTGTGTGTGTGTGTGTGTGTGTGTATATATATATATATATATATATATATATATATATATATATATTTAGTAATGAAAGTAAGAATTTTTGCAATACTGCAATTGAAGAAATCGGACAGAATAGGCTTAATTTTCATGAAAATAATGTCACAATGCAAAAAAATCCTAATGGTTCTAGAAACAGGCTTCATTTTCTTCATGCAAAATATAATTTCATATTCCTTTCTTTTTGACTTGCGTGACATGACATGTTGACAGTTTTCTTGACAGATTTATCCGTAAATGTTTGCGCTTCTTTTTGACCCTAAAAACAGTTGTAATGGCTCTTTTTTTCTAGTTGTAAATTGGTTCACCATCACAATTGTTGTTGGGTGTTTCTCAAAGGATTCTTGTTCCTTTCCTGCAATTTTACACAGTGTCTAGAGACGGCAGATTGGAATTACATGGCCAGTGGCAAAGCTGTTTTCATAATTCCAAATGATTTAAAATTAAATATGTAGAGTGTTTGATCGATACAATTTCCTGTGTCCAAATACAGTGAAATAATGAGCAGCAGCTGAAGAATCTTCCTCAAATGCTCATTATGGACAATTTAATTGCTGGGAAACACTGTTAAAAACACTCTGTCATTATAGTTTGCAGGGGATCTTTCGCAGACTTTAATTAAAACTCCAGCACAGATGCGTCAATCACCTGGTTTTCATAAACATGTATCAGAGAAATACTTTCAAGTTTATTGCTTAACCGTAATGCTCATGTTATGTGAATTAATAGTCCATTTTATGCCCTCATTGTGTCAATAAAGCAGTCTTGATCTTTCTGGAATGGTTTGTGATTTAGTGGTATGTAACCTAACCATAGGAAGCTTGCCTTATCATTTTCCTTTTGATTTAAAATGGCAGCATATGCATCAAAATGACTCAAAATGAGTGTGTGTGTGTTTGGGTCAGTGCCCACATTTCAGTCTTACGGCAGGGAAAGAGAAGAAACTTTAATAACAGTTTGGAGTCCAGCCAGAGTCAAGACAAATAGCCTTGGATCACTTCCAATGAAAACATGCCAACTGTCCACAACTGGCATCATTATTGACTTCTTCACACCCAAAGGAAATGCCCCCAAATGACACAATTTCCATGCCAGTAAAGTCATATTAGAAACTGAGACAATTAACCTGAAACTTAGCACAGCTTTAAGACCCACAGACCAAATGAACGCCTAAACATCTTTGAAAAATGAGAGAGACAGAGAGGATGCAGGTGTCACTGAACTCAAATATAGTTATGATGAACTCCACTGAAGCAGAAGGAAACTTTGCATCTAATGCTACAGGACTGGCGCCATGTCTGCTCTCCCTTCCATCAGACCAGCAAACAGAGAGTGACGCAAAATCCAAGACAAGCCTGAGTTGATTCTGGTGGGTCGTGTTATATGATATGCAGTAAATATGCTGAAATAATCTAGTATATAAGTCCAATTTTTTCCCACAAATTCTTTCTATTTTAACAAAATCTTCTCTTAAAAAAGCAGAATTTTTAAGGTTTATTCAGGTTTTGCTTTTGTTTAAATATTTTACATTTGACAGACGGACAGGCGGATGGACAGACGGACTGATAGACAGACAGTCAGACAGACAGACAGACAGACAGACAGACAGACAGATAGATAGATAGATAGATAGATAGATAGATAGGCAGGCAGGCAGGCAGGCAGGCAGGCAGGCAGATAGATAGATAGATAGATAAATAGATAGATAGATAGATAGATAGATAGATAGATAGATAGATAGATAGATAGATGACGGACGGACGGACAGACGGACGGACTGATAGACAGACGGATAGACAGACATATAGATAGATAGACGGATAGATGGACGGACGGATAGATGGATGGACAGATAGACAGACAGACAGATAGATAGAGATAGATAGATAGATAGATAGACAGACAGACAGAAAGACAGACGGATAGACGGACGGACGGATAGATGGACGGATGGACAGACAGATAGGTATACTGACGGATAGACAGACAGACAGACAGACAGATAGATAGATAGATAGATAGATAGATAGATAGATAGACAGACAGACAGACGGATAGATAGATAGATAGATAGATAGATAGATAGATAGATAGATAGATAGACAGACAGACAGACGGACAGATGGATAGACGGATAGATAGATGGATAGATAGACGGACGGACAGATAGACAGACAAACGGATAGATAGATAGATAGATAGATAGATAGATAGATAGATAGATAGACAGACAGACGGACGGATAGACGGATAGATAGATGGATAGATAGACGGACGGACAGATAGACAGACAGACAGACAGATAGATAGATAGATAGATAGATAGATAGATAGACAGACAGACAGACAGACAGACGGACAGATGGATAGACGGATAGATAGATGGATAGATAGACGGACGGACAGATAGACAGACAGACGGATAGATAGACAGACGGACAGACAGACAGACAGATGGATAGACGGATAGATAGATGGATAGATAGACGGACGGACAGATAGACAGACAGACGGATGGATAGATAGATAGATAGACAGACAGACAGACGGACAGATGGATAGACGGATAGATAGATGGATAGATAGACGGACGGACAGATAGACAGACAGACGGATAGATAGATAGATAGATAGATAGATAGATAGACAGACAGACGGACGGATAGACGGATAGATAGATGGATAGATAGACGGACGGACAGACAGACAGACAGACAGACAGATAGATAGATAGACAGACGGATAGATAGACATAGATAGATAGATAGATAGATAGATAGATAGATAGATAAACAGACAGACGGACGGACAGATGGATAGATAGATGGACGGGCGGACAGATAGATAGACAGACAGACAGACAGACAGATAGATAGATAGATAGATAGATAGATAGACAGACAGACAGACAGACGGACGGACAGATGGATAGACGGATAGATAGATGGATAGATAGACGGACGGACGGATAGATAGATAGATAGACAGACAGACAGACAGACAGACAGATAGATAGATAGATAGATAGATAGATAGATAGACAGACGGATAGATAGATAGATAGATAGATAGATAGATAGATAGATAGATAGATAGATAGATAGATAGATAAACAGACAGACGGACGGACAGATGGATAGATAGATGGACGGACGGACAGATAGACAGACAGACAGACAGATAGATAGATAGATAGATAGACGGATGGACGGACGGATAGATAGACAGACAGACAGACAGACGGACAGATGGATAGACGGATAGATAGATGGATAGATAGACGGATGGACAGATAGACAGACAGACGGATAGATAGATAGACAGATGTATAGATAGATAGATAGATAGACAGACAGATGGATAGATAGACATAGATGGATGGACGGACGGATAGATAGACGGATGGACGGACAGACGAACAGATAGATAGATAGATAGATAGATAGATAGTGTGGGATGTGTTTTGAGATGTCACTCAGTGCTGTGTAGAAGATAGATAGAGAGAGATGAAGACAGAAAAGGCAAAGAGCAAAGCAAGAATGAGTGAAGGATGCCTGCAGGGTAGAATGAAAAAAAACAAATAAGCATGTAGGGGAGGAACCATCCACCAGCTTTTCCAAAATGAACCATCTGGGTACATGAATAAGAGGTTGAAAGACAACAAACAAAAGAAGCAGGGGTGCCAGAGAGCGTCCGACCCTCCTCCAGGCAGGCGCTCGGCACTTCTCCTAAAAAGGCCATCTCTCCCCGGGGGCTGCTGTGAGAAGCAGAGGAGCCACAGACCCCTGCAGGCTGACAGTGATCCAGGCTAATGGGCCGGTCTGTGTACTCTGTAGTGTGGGGAGTGGATTAGAGAGGTAATTAAGGTTAATGATCCACCCGCTCTGATCTATGCTCCACCACCTCAGGCTACATGCTAGCACACACGCTCGAGCAGATGCTAACTCCCGCTGCACAGGTGGATTCAACACCAGCGCGCTTTGAAAACTCTGCGAATGATGGGATGTGTCCACATGGGGTGAATGATTATGTTGTGCTAGAAGTGTGTCAGGATTGTGCAAAATTAAGAATTGAAGAATTGGCAATTAATGAGTTGAGTTTGAATTGAATTGGCCACACCCCACAGGAAGGTGAATAGAAATTTGAATAGGAAATGACAGGGTGGGGAATTTACTGAATTGCAATTCGAAGAAATTCAACTAAGGAAAGATTTATTTTCACCCAGGTCCACAAAGTTATAATCTAGTTATTAAGTAATTATAATCTAGTTAAAAGTTCTATCTATCTATCTATCTATCTATCTATCTATCTATCTATCTGTCTGTCTGTCTGTCTGTCTGTCTATCTGTCCGTCCGTCCATCTATCTATCTATCTGTCTGTCTGTCTGTCTGTCTGTCTGTCTGTGCTCAAAAGTTCAGGGTCGGTTTTTCATGATTTTTAGAAGAAGTCTCTTCTGCTCATCAAGGCTTCATTTATTTGATCAAAAATACAGTAAAATCATAATATTGCAATTTAAAATAACTGTTTTCTCTTTGAATATATGTGTGATTTATTCCTGTAATGGCAAAGCAGAATTGTCAGCATTATTACTCCAGTCTTCATTGTCACATGATCCTTCAGAAATCATTCTATAATATGCCTGTGCCTATGAAACTTAACAGCTTTTCCAAGTCAATATTCAGTTTTGTTTTTTTGTTTGTTTGTTTTTTGTTTTTTTGACAAACTTTGCTTTTCTAGTTAAAAATGACAGTTATATCGATTTAATTGTACTTCCATACATTCAAATTCAAGAACTGAATTAGAATTTAAAATGCATTCTCAATTCGAATCAGAATGGTGCACAACATGTGTGTGTTTTGCAACAGGTTACTTGTCTCAAAGTTGTCTAATTTAGTTAAATGCTATTTTTATACTGCATTCCATTTGAATTGTTAAAGGGATAGTTCACCCAAAAATGAAAATTATCCCATAATTTACTCACCCTCAAGCCATCCTAGGTGTATATGACTTTTCTCTTTCAGTCAAACACAATCGGAGATGTATTTATATCCTGGCTCTTCCATGATTTATAATGGGACTGAATGGTACCCGAGATTTTGAAGCTTAAAAAAGTGCATCCATCCATCATAAAAGTAATCCATACGGCTCCAGTGGGTTAATAAAGGCCTTCTGAAATAAAGTGATGCATTTATGTAAGAAAAATATCCATATTTACAACTTCATAAACTATAAGACAGTCGAGGTCCGGTGTATGATGTAGGATGTAAGGTGAGAGCAGACACCTCTCGCGCTTCAAACAAAGAGGTCTGGGCAACAAACTCAAGCTCCTCCGACATTTCTCTGTAAAAATTCTCGTTTTAGACTTCTAATTCGTGACTAGTGTTTTGTTTTGCTCTGTGCTTCCGTGTACGTCATGCGTCAGGTCGAAGTTCACTCTTCCGCCGGAATCGACTCGCTTACAAAAGTCAGTGATTCTAGTTTATAAAGTTATAAATATGGATATTTTTCTTAAAAAAACGCATCGCTTCACTTTAAAAGTCCTTTTTTTTAACCCCCCTGGCGCCGTATGGATTACTTCGGGCTTCAAAATATCGGTTACTATTCACTCCCATTATAAAGCTTGGAAGAGCCAGAATATTTTTTAATATAACTCCGATTGTGTTTGACTGAAAGAAGAAAGTCATGTACACCTAGGATGGCTTGAGGGCAAGTAAATTATCGGATAATTTTCATTTTTGGGTGAGCTATCCCTTTAAGTCGGAATTTCCAACTTCCTTCCTACTTGAAGTCAGACTTCTAATTTGTGCAGAAATCTAATTTTGCTAAGATGCACATGTATGACATCAGACAAACATGGCGGCATCTTTTTGGTAATTGCTTAAAATGTGTAAATCATAGCATCATTTGTCAGAATTTGGTTTGCAGAGGATTTCTTTGTTGACAATGACACACCAACAAAACTAGATATGGCATTGCTATTTTTATTTCTATGCAGTGCATTTTGCACACCCTATTTTTTCACCTCTGGGAGTATCCCACATCTGAGTTTGGTTGGGATGCTAGCCAATGGCTGACCAATGAAAACTGACTTCTTTTTCACGGTATTGCATGTTAAACAGTTTATAGCTTTATTAACTATCATTGCGTTTTAACAAAAACCTTCAAAGTTTGGTCTAATGAGCCTTACGCTGTCTTTGAAAACATATCTGCTTTTCATAAACATTGTCGAAAGAATTGATATAAATAGATGCCATAATAATAATTAATGTTCTCCTCATATAGTTGTAATTATTTTATCACAGTCGGAATGTCTGACATCTCCCTTTCTCTCAAGCAAATATGAGTGTAAAGTGAGAATGGGGATTTCCACGGACATAATGCGTGGCATAAATCATCTTAAATGTAGCGCCTTTCATCTAATTGCTCTGCTTTGTGTAGCACATGTAACAGAAGGCCGTCCCCTTTGGAAGGAAACATGGTCGTTTTTCACAGTATAAACTGATCAATTGAATGGGACATCAAAAAATGAAATTTGAAGAAGCAATTTTTTTGCTCTTATCCATCTTTGAAATACCACAGTAATAGCAACAAAGTGGTTTTTCCTCAAAAATGCAGTTTCTGCTGATCAAATCAGGATTTCAGGGCAGCACATTTGAGAGTATGAACGACAGGACCCATCAGACTTAAGTGAATTATGACCCTGTTAAACCAGGTTTTAGTGCCATCCAAAGCAGACACATTTTCCAGCCTTTTCCTGTAATTTTTGAAAGCCTTTTTGCTGTAATAAAATATCACTTTTTCCAGCATTTATGCATTAAACGCCCATCGTCCTCGTGTCTGTGCTTCGATGATAATCAGATTGCATCTCGCTTCCTTTTCTTCGCCTCTCTCGGATCACTCTCGGTAAAGATGACACAAGGGCCTGCAAACTGGACCAAATTGACCTCGGTGTCTTTCTCTCACTTTCACTCTCTTCGCTTTCTCCTGCAGTCGCTCGTGTTATGATTACATCATCTAAAGAAACACAGAGGTGCTTGTGTGACTGTCACAAATGGCTCTAATGTCCCATCATGCAGCTCTCTACCCATAATGCCTTGAGACCGAGACCCGCATATATTCACTGCTTTGTAACTTGGTGCACGTCCTCAAACCAGCTATTAGAGCACATCGGCATGTCGCCAACGGCCATGTTTACAAAATCCTGATGTCCCCAACAGGTCCTTTTAGTGTGAGAGTTTTATTTCTCATAAGGCGAAACCCCCTCTGATGTGATGCACTATTATTTCACTGTGGATGACTGGTGATGTGGTAACTCATTGAAAACCATTGAAACCCAGCTGTGGATATTGGCAATTATGTCAGGCCTAATTGTTTGGAAATGAGAATAGGAGGTGATAAAACAGGACGATCACTCTCGAATGATCCTACTCACTTCATGGCTCACAACAGGTTTGATTCTGCATTACTGATGTTCACGTTAATGTTTCTCAGCCCTGCGATAGTGCGCCGCTCACTACAGGTAGGCCTACTGCAATTCTGAGAGCGCTCAGGACCAGAGGCAATGATAGATACCATCCATAACCAATGAACCTCAGCACCTGCTGTAGCTTCTAGCGACGATTTATTCTCGCAGCGTGATTTGGCTTTCCCGAAATTCATTGCAGTTAGGAATGAATTCTTCTCAGCCTCTGACACACTCACTGACCATCTGATGTAGCACACAAAATTGTTGGGATCTAACTGAAATTAAGATTTTTCTACATAGAAACAAATGTTTACAGTCGGCTTATTTAAGGAGGAACTAGTCAATGGATTTGTCCAAGTTTTCCAATGGCATCAAGTCTTAGAAAGACACAGTTTTGTTTACATTGCAAAAACTTTCTACAGTACAAATATCTAAACATTCTTAAATCACAATAAATTTACTTAAGTTAGTATTTATTTTTTTTTTTTTTTTTCAGAAAACAAGATTTTCTTAAAGTTGCTATATGTGAGAATTTTCATGTATTAAACATTTTTTATTGTAACCGCTTGTAACGAAACTTAAAAGACGAGACTTGACTCTTACTAGTTTTACCACTTGTTATCTTTCTATGGCAGAAATAGTAGTAGTATGCGAGAATGCCTCTCTTCCGGTCAATGACACATGAAATGAATGCATACAATGTTCTGGATAATGCAGAGAGACATTCTGTACTATAATATCAATGTCATGCAAATAAAAGTGATTAATTCAAACTATAGTCTCACATAGCCATCTGTAGGCTATAGGCTACAGTCTATAGTCTCTAATATACTTTGTAATCAATCTATCACAACAGTGTAACTTACCTCATCTGTTGACATGATGCCGGTGAATTGCAGAGCTTCTGCAAAAACATCCACATCGCTATGATCAGATCCTTTCTTAACTGCTGTTTTCTCACCGCTGTGATTTTTAGTGTTTTTTTTGTTGTTGTTGTTGTTGTTGTTGAGAAAAAGGCACGCAGCACATATTTACATATTCATCTAAACGTCACTTTCAGCAGTGTAGACAGCGTCGAGATGTTCGTATTTGCTGCAAATGTATTTCCAACTTACTTTTAGACTAAGAACGAAAAAGAACTTTGCCGTGAGTATATCGGGGCCTTATGTAAGTTTGTTTCCGCCACTAAATAAAAAAGGTAATTGCGACTTTTTATCTCACAATTATGACTTTTCAGAATTGAGATATAGTCACAATTCTGACTTTATATCACGCAATTCTGACTTTATATCACGCAATTCTGACTTCATATCACAACAATTCTGACTTCGTATCACAACAATTCTGACTTTATATCACGCAATTCTGACTTTGTATCACGCAATTCTGACTTCATATCACAACAATTCTGACTTCGTATCACACAATTCTGACTTTATATCACGCAATTCTGACTTAATATCACAATTCTGACTTTATATCACAATTCTGACTTTGTATCATGCAATTCTAACTTCATATCACAACAATTCTGACTTTGTATCACGCAATTCTGACTTTGTCACGTAATTCTGACTTTATATCACGCAATTTTGACTTTATATCACGCGATTCTGACTTTATATCACAATTTTGACTTTATATCACACAATTCTGACTTGATATCTCACAATTCTGACTTTGTATCACGCAATTCTGACTTTGTCACGCATCTCTGACTTTATATCACGCAATTCTGACTTTATATCTCGCAATTCTGACTATATCTCGCAATTCTGACTTTATATCTCGCAATTCTGACTTTATATCACACAATTCTGACTTTATATCACGCAATTCTGACTTCATATCACAACAATTCTGACTTCGTATCACAACAATTCTGACTTTATATCACGCAATTCAGACTTTGTATCACGCAATTCTGACTTCATATCACAACAATTCTGACTTCGTATCACACAATTCTGACTTTATATCACGCAATTCTGACTTAATATCACAATTCTGACTTTATATCACAATTCTGACTTTGTATCATGCAATTCTGACTTCATATCACAACAATTCTGACTTTGTATCACGCAATTCTGACTTTGTCACGCAATTCTGACTTTATATCACGCAATTTTGACTTTATATCACGCGATTCTGACTTTATATCACAATTTTGACTTTATATCACACAATTCTGACTTGATATCTCACAATTCTGACTTTGTATCACGCAATTCTGACTTTGTCACGCATCTCTGACTTTATATCACGCAATTCTGACTTTATATCTCGCAATTCTGACTATATCTCGCAATTCTGACTTTATATCTCGCAATTCTGACTTTATATCACGCAATTCTGACTTTATATCACGCAATTCTGACTATATCTCGCAATTCCGACTTTATATCTCGCAATTCTGACTTTATATCACGCAATTCTGACTTTATAACTTGCAATTCTGACATTATAACTCGCAATTCTGACTTTGTATCTCGCAATTCTGACTTAGTATCTCGCAATTCTGACATTATAACTCGCAACTCTGACTTTATATCACGCAACTCTGACTTTATATCACGCAATTCTGACTTTATAACTTGCGATTCTGACATTATAACTCGCAACTCTGACTTTATATCACGCAACTCTGACTTTATATCACGCAATTCTGACTTTATATCTCGCAATTCTGACTTTATATCACGCAATTCTGACTTTATAACTTGCGATTCTGACATTATAACTCGCAACTCTGACTTTATATCACGCAATTCTGACTTTGTAATTCGCAATTGTGATCTTTGTAATCTTGCAATTCTGAGAAAAAAAGTCAGAATTGAGAGAGAAAAAGTCGCAATTACCTTTTTTCTTTTTTATTTCATGGTGGAAACAAACTTCCATAGGGCCTTGAATCACGTTCAGTCTTTTGTACTTCACATGTGCACAAGTGCGAGCACGAGCAATAAGCAGTTCACATAACGGCCACCATTGTCGCTAATAACAAGTGTTTCTGAATTCTACATATAGCCCCCTACATATAGTCATTTTGCAGTGTAAGATGCTTCGAAGCAATTGTCCACAAACATAATATCCTGCTTTTTTCTATGTATGTGAAATAATGTAAGAATAGCACTCTGGTGATGATAATAAAAATAAGACAATAATACAATAATACAATAATAATAATAGAACATGGTGTATTATTTCTTTTTTTTGTTATTATATTATTATTATTATTATTATTATTATTATTATTATATTGTGGTATCAACTTTTTCCAGCCCTTAACGCCAGTGAACTGTGTGGGCTATTGGATAATGTAATCAACAGCCAAATAGCTATTTAGGCATTGTTTTAGCTTGAATGAAAATAAATAAAATTAATCTGGAAAAATATCTGTATGTTTATTAAGAAAGAAAGTAAGTCAAGTCACCTTTATTTGTATAGCGCTTACAATACAGATACAATACAGATCGTTTCAAAGCAGCTTCACAGTAATAAACAGGAAAATAATGATCAATGTTGCAAACTTCATCAATATGAGACAAATTCAAATTCTGCTGCAAACCAGCTGTACAAAAGACAATAGTGTCATTATTCAGCTCAAGTCAGTTCAGTGTTGATTCAGTTCAGTTTAATAACTGTGAGAAAGAAAGAAAGATTCTGAGTGAACAGTAATGACAGTGAACAGAAGCTGGGAGAGAGTTGCCAAAAGGATGAATAGATGACTAGACAGTTGATTTATTATGTTGGTGGCATGCAGTACCTGCTGGCGAACCCATGACAGCTTCCCCTGATGGCATCCTCAACATATCAAACACTAGACTCTTCCATTTCCACACAATAGGCACTGTGTCTGTCTTAAAGGACAGGCGGTACTGTCAGCAGTGGCTAGGTTGGATTAAAGACAGGCAGTAAATAAAAATATGCCACATCACCGTCACAAAGCTTCTCTAGGGATCAATACATCTGTCAATCACTGACTGCTGTCTGAGTGGGCCAAATGAAAGTGCATGCATAGGAAAACATGTGTGATTTTAATAAGCCACATCAAAGGCAAATATACTTTTGCTTGAAACACGAGTATAGCTGTCACTTTAAAGAGAAGTATGAAATAGATTATTAGTACAGCTACTGAATGTATTATGTTCCTTAAATGTGTTGCTGAATGATTAAAGCAACAAGGACCATTGGTAACACCCTAGCCAGCTTTACTTAGGCATTATGTATGTTTGTTCTGAACACAATTACATTTTTAACAGGCTGTACTGCTAATATTTATTATTCCAAGCTATTCATTTGACTGTATAAACATTATTCAACATTAAAGGATTCCTCGGAAATGTTCTATAGTTATTAACACAAAGGTAAGGACATCAAAAAGAGACGATGTGTTTGCATAGACAAATTTGAGCATGACAAGCATCCGTAACACTGATTGTTGAGGCCGTGCTCGGCTGGTATTGTACATTCACCTGCATATAGCATAGTTTCCTCTGTGAGGGTTTGTTTGTGTGAAAGCTGATCTGTAAAAGTGCCATAGATGAGCTGCATTCACACACTCGGAGGCCCTGAACTCAGAACAAGCTGAGATGGAAAAATACCTGCATGTTTACTACTTACCGTAGTAATCAAATCCTGCTTTCACAGGAAAAAAAGCTAAGTGAAAGAGTAGCTCTCCGGAGAGGAAAATAGAAGGGTTAAATGATACATTCCTGCAAATGGAAGTCCATTTCTGCAAAGCACTGTATTCTGTTCATGATAATAATAAAGATTTAAATCAGACTGAAACTGTAAACTGTATTAGTGCTCGGTTTTCTCCTGCACTTGAATAAAGTTATGTCACAGGGCTATATCTCAATAACAGTAAGCCTTGGAGTCAAAGGTCAAACTGCAAAATTGTTTTGTGTGTTGCTTTCAAACCATTTCTGGCCTTTTTTCCTGTTTAATCCATTATTTTACTGTATTAATTTTGCTGAAATGCCATTAAATATAAGGCCTATACTACAAAAAGTGTGACATTTAGCCTCTGTCTCCACTAGCAGTTAGTTTTAGTAGCCTGTTGTTGTTCTTGTATTTTGTAAAAATGTTTATCTTACCGCCATATTACTGTTTTAAATAATATACTTTTTTCCCCAAGTGTTGCTTAATCACTAGAATTAATATTCCCTCTATGCCCATGTGGATATTTCATATTGGCCAGTCTATGAGCAGCTGGCTGTGAAAAGTCCAGTCAGACTGCCACCCAATGCCGTTGCAGAAAACGCACGAGCCCCGTTAGTAATTCTCCGCCATCTCCAATTAGTGTGACAACAATAACCTTTCATCCTGTCATTTATCAATTAGAGGAGATAAAAAAAAATCGTTTAGCTGAGAGCTGTGCAATAATGTGCAGCTGTGCTGAAGAATTCGGCATCCCTTTATTACTTTGCGACAAAGGGGAGACAAAGACATATTTCACTCATTGCGTGACTTAATGAGTCCGCTCACAATCCATCACCTAAATGCAGCGCCAACAGTGGACGGAATTCTCGCGAGAGTTCCTTTAAGAGCGCTCGGTGTTCTCGCGAGAGTTCCAGCGGAGAGCGGATGAGACAGCAGCACGCGCCACCTGATGGTGTTAATGAAGTATTTCTGCCACTTTTCTTTGCCTTTTCCTCCAAGTTGGTATTATTAAAGCATGAGAAATGAGAAATAAACTAGGCTAGTGATTACTGCATGGTTATTATTTTTTCTTTTGTGAGCTTCGTTCTCCAGGTAGGATGACATGATTTCATAAGCATACTGAGGTAAATAAATATAGAAATAATTGAATAAATTTTCAGATACAGAGATATCATTAAAATTAAATGTAATTTAATTATGTTTATATTTTTATATTTATACTTTTTTTGCTTCAGAAACATAATAATTATTTAATAAACTATAATTTTAACTATATTATATATATAGTAATGCATTAAATATAATTAATTACATTCAATGGATAAGTGAAGTTTATTTATTTAGGCCTCTTTTTAAGTTCCACATGTCTATGAAAAGTTTTGTACTGTATGAAATATCAAAATCAGCTAAATAATTATTTGCTTGAGTCCTGTTTTACTTCAGAGACTCACCATCAGCAGTCAATATGATCTCTGTTCATCTCTCCTGTGGATATTCATGGTCTTTTCCATCGACCAGCACAATATTAAAATGCTTCATTCACTGTCATGACTGGTTCATTAAGTAATGTCTTTTCCACATGTTTCTTTTTCCACTTTTTATTTTAATTTTCTATATCGTCCAGTTGATGCTTTTATATGAAATAAATCCAGATGTCTTTTTTCTTCAGAATGTCTTTTAAAATTGTATAATGTACAATGGCCAGAATACAGTGTGTGTGTGTGTGTGTGTGTGTGTGCAAGTGTTAGCTCAGGCTGGGCAACTAGTAACCCGACCCAGCGTTTTATTGAGATGTCCATTAATCCTAGCTCTCTGCCCATGACCTCTGACCTCAGCTGACCCCTGCACATGGTGTTGCCGGCCAGAGGGACTCGGGCACTGCTGCGTCCGGATCGCGTCTCCCATCCTGACAGCAGCCCACTTTCTCCCATCGGAGAGGGAATCATTAAGCGCGAATCTAAAACGAGGGCCAGGGGAGAGCTTTATCCACACAAATACAGCCATGAGAAAGAGGCTCGGCTCTCATCTCAACGGATAGAGTTACGCTGGAGTGAGAATGATTCAGCTTTTAATTGCATTCTTCTAACTCCATATCACATCTTCATCCATCTCTCTCTCTCCCAGTTTCAACCCAATGGTGTTGCGCGCTCCCCAACAAACGCCTCTTGCAGTACAAATCATTCCAAATTGGAATTCATTTTCAAAGAGCTTTTATGAGAGCCACTTACTTTAAATGATCCGTTTATTTGAAAGCTTGAAGTCGTATCGCTTACCTGATGCCTATAAAAGAAAGTCCTCACCTGCCACCAGGAGTCTAAAAATAAAAGGCATCCTAAAAGCGTATAGATAAGCTTTCGTTAGGTATCATTGCTTTCTCACCGATGGTAACGGCGCTGAAAGCGAACACCTGATTGGCTCGCCGTCTCCCCTCGAAGCTGTTGTCACCTATCCGAGCTCTGGTGAGCAATTACCTGGCCTGTCGGAATCCTAGCCGAACAGATTGAATTCTGATTGATTTCTGCCCAGGAAAGAGGAGAGAATTTAAAGGTCTTCTTTTTTAATTGGGTATTTGGTGTGTGCTGATGTGAGGAACTTGTCCCTCCCCGGGGATCCTTTATGGGGCAATAATGGCGCTGAGAAACAGCCTGGTCTGCTCTCTCCCTGGAAGGCCATAACCCCACATTTGTCCTGAGTGCTTTTCTATTATGCATTGATAGCTAAGCATCAATCAATAGGGGAGGGAAGAGAAAACCCAGCGAAACCAACTTCTTAAGTGTAAAACGCCTCTTAATACCAGAGCTTTCAAACAACTTAACCTGGGTGCATTTTTTTTTTCCGCTGAGCGTATTTGAGAAGCCAGAAGTGAGTGACACTGCTGATGTTTTATTCAAAAGCAGGGAATGGGTTCAGGGTAAATGCATGCCACGGCAGCATCGATAGCTGTTTTTTTTTTTTTTTTTTTTGGCTTTTAGAGAAGTCCAGCTCATGCACTTTTGCATAATGGCTATAAAGATTTGCCCTAAACTGTAGGGGTGCAACGGTTCAAATTACTCATGGTTCGGTTTTTATCGCTGTTTCGGTACAGTTCGGTATGTGCTATGTTCAGGGAAAAAGTACTGTCAAATAAAAAAAAAAAAAATAAGAACAAATGATCAAACTACAAGCAACAGCACAAATAAATACAGTAGAGCAAAGATACAAATAAAATAAACAGTGCTTTTCAGGTATCTTTTTGTCAAAAGTACCGACCACGGTACTGAAATTTTAAATATGTGACGCTTTGAGCGCTGTTGAGCAGATTCGTAAACACCTCTGATTGGCCTTTGTGTTCACGCGCTCATCAGATATGTCTGTGATTGGCCACAATGATCAACGGGAGCATTTGAAAGCACACTGTAGTGTTTGAATGTGAAAGCATTTTGAAAGCAGGAGCGAGAGCGCTCGGTGAAGAGCTTCATTGATGTCTATTTACAACATGTTTTTGAAGGGTTGATCATTGTAGCCAATCACAGACATATCTGATGAGCATGTGAACACAAAGGCCAATCAGAGGTGTTTACAAATCCTCTCAACAGACCTCAAAGCGTCACATTTTTTAATTGTCAGTACCGACTTGCAGTCGCAGTCGGTACTTTTGACAACACTACTAATAGTAGTTTTCAGGCACAGAAATGTAATAAAGCTAATCAAATGTAAAACAACATTGCATGTAATCTTCACTGTATAAATTAAATAAAGATTAATCATTAATAATTATAAAGTTACAAAAGCTATTCAGTCAAGAGCAATGAGTGATTTCCTTGTCTTTTGTTGGCAGATTAACATTAAAAACACACACAGACAGCAGGAATATTAGGCTACTGTCGCTTTAAGATATAATACACAGATAAAGTACACTGATACTGAACACATGCGTTCTTTCTCGAGTGTTTAAGTTCACTTAAGACATAAACTACTATGTTTGCTAGGACAGCTACTTGCCAAGACGGGCATGTTGATGTAATTTTTGTGTGAATTTGTCCGTTCAAGTGCAAGACTTGAAAGAGAACTCAATATTTGCACGCTTCAGATAAGTGCATAGATCTTCTCACAGCGCACGCGAGTTCTCTTTCGCGTCTTGCACTCGAATGTTTAAATTGGCAGGGCTTAAGTGAGTTTAGTTTAAAGGTGCAGTGTGTACATTTTAGCGGCATCTAGCGGTGAGGTTGTGAATTGCAATATAGAGAAGCTACAGTGGCCGACACAGGACAAAGCTGTCGTCTGAGACAGCAGAGAGTAGCCAATCAAGCAAATGCACTCTGTAGAGCAGTTTGTCCATTTAGAGCTACTGTAGAAACATGTCGGGCGCAAAATGGTGACTTAACATGTAAGGGGACCCGCGGTGTATGTAGATAGAAATGGCTCATTCTAAGGTAATAAAAACATATGGTTCATTATGTAAGGGTTTATACACCACTGAAAAAGGTGCAGTGTGTAAATTTTAGCGGCATCTAGCGGTGAGGTTGCGAATTGCAATTTAGAGAAACTACGGTGGCCGACACAGGACAAAAATGTCGTCATCTGAGACAGCAGAGAGTAGCCATTCAAGCAAACGCACTCTGTAGAGCAGTTTGTCCGTTTAGAGCTACTGTAGAAATATGTCGGGTGCAAAATGGCGACTTAACATGTAAGGGGACCCAAGGTGTATGTACATAGAAATGACTCATAAGGTAATAAAAACATAATGGTTCGTTATGTAAAGTCTTTATACACCACTGAAAACATAGTTATGTATATTATATTACATTTCTGTCAATAGAGCCTCCTAAATATTACACACTGGACCTTTATACACAGATAGCAACGTGTGCTGTTCAGGTCTCACCTGCGCTCGCACGCTATCAACACCCAGCTGATGACGGGTAAATGACTCCTCATATTCAGGCATATGGCACTCGCAATGAAAAAAGCTTACAAAGAGTGACTGTTTTGTCCACGTTTTTTGGTCATCGCTGTTGTTGTAATGTATTGGGAAGCCTGAATGCATATCTATCGACAGAAACATTAGCCTAACTCGGTCTGTTTTATTTATTTTGAACAAACCATATTATAGATGCGTATGCCTCGTCAGATATGAGGTGAACCGCGGTGCGAGGACGGTACGGTTCGATTTTTTACCGAGAACCGTTACACCCCTACTAAACAGACAACACTGCAAATATTGTATTTTCTGACATGCATTATGAACAATAAAAGGACTCAATGAGTAAATCAACTATTTAATTAAGTTCTATTTTTAAGTACAATTCTCAAAGTGAATAGAAATTATTTGGATTTATATACAAAGCCCACACATAGTGGACAAAAAAAAAAAAAAAAAGTACACATTGAGCTAACATTTCAAACATAATAAGAAACATCTGTGATTAAATGCTATGTTTTTATAATATCTATATGTCACAAATACATATATCCACTCGGCTGGCCTTCGTAATCTTCATCATCTACATTCTCCTCTTCGCCTGATATTCTATAAGCTCCGTTTTCTTTCTGCCGGAACTCTTTGTTCAGCTGAGAACCTGGAAAATGTAAAGGGGGAAAAAAAAATTTGATTCATTGCATTAATTATTTATGATGCATCATAAATATGCAGTCTTTTAAAAAGTTTTTTTTTCTTCATTTGTTTAATATAGGCTAATATATTTTAGTATAATATACTATAATAATAATACATTTTTAGTAGATGCTTTTTAATTAACAGAGTGAAAATGCAGCGAACAGCCAGCATGCTAAGAGGATCTATTAATTAATACACTAAATAAAAAGCAGCATGTCTACATTTGATCATTTTTAGAAAGCTCAGCATTTTCTCAATATGCCCACAATGTCCTGCATGATATATTTAAATCTTCTCTTTCTATTTTTCTCTTTAAACCTATAGGAAAAAGGTCTGTCCTGTGTCCAGAGTCACCTTTCACTACCACCTATCCCAGAGTTCAATGCAGTCGGGACGTTCCGGGAAATGAGGGATGGGGGAGCAGGCACTGGTAGTGCAGATAAAGGAACAGACCCCCCAGAGAAAGAGATAACAGCCAGACAGTCACAGCAACGACCTGCCACATAATACACAAGCCCTTCCACCCCTTCTCCCTTTCCCTTCCAAATCTCCCCCCATCTAGGGCCCTCTCGACCTCCTGTCATCACCAGCCTTTATGTTGCTGCTGCAGAAAGCCCTCGACTGGTGTACGGTTATCGTCAGCACTGTCGGATTCTCGGAAGGCCAAGTTCACCTTTAGCGATGAGGAGATGATAAGCTTTGATAGTAGCGAATGCGAATCGATCAGCTCCCACTGTTGGTGCGTTCGCATGTCTTTTCTGACCACGCCACAGACCGCAGAGAGAACATGAACAACCTGACAGACCTCTCTCTGCAGTTCAGATGGATATTATTCAATGTTAAAACAAGAAAAATGTTCAAATTAAAGGGAAATGAATGTTCGTTGTCTGTATTAGGTTAAATAGCCTGCTACACTGCAAAAGTGTTTTGATTTTTGGAAAATGATTTTCTTCCTCAGTATTTATTGTTTGATTTCCAGTACAAATACGTTAACATTCTTAAATCAAGATACATTTGACACAAGATAAGTCTTGGTTTCTGAAAAATCTATAAAAAATTAAGTGACTTTACAAAATGTCTGCCAGTGAGGTAAGAAAAATAAACTTTTTTCCTACACCACTGGTGTATTTTTCTTGTTTTCCTGAAGTCCCTGATTTAATAATAGATATTCGTACTGGAAAACAAGACAAAAACACTGAGGAAGAAAATCATTTTTTGCATTGTAAAAATACTTTTCATGAGGATATCTTTAGATGAGGATATCAACTTGCATGACTGCAGAAGATAAATACTAGTCAACTTACACAAGACTGGTTATTCATAAGAAATAAAAATCGCAAATGTGTTCTATAATATAATTTAATATATTTTTCTCCTACACAGACTAAATTAAGAAACTAAATTAAGAGGAAATCTGAACGGAACTTTCTTCATATACGAAATTGAAGCTACACAACCTGGCGTCTTTCAAATATTTTAAATCCATTAATCGAGAATGGAGGATGAGTAGATAGATAGATAGATAGATAGATAGATAGATAGATAGATAAGACCTAGAGCTGCACAATTAATCGTTAAAATTTCGCAATCTCGATTCAAACACCCACACGATCTCAACGTTTTGTCTGTGTCTGTTAAACCTTTTACAAAATCACACCAGAACATTCATATCTGCATTTGTGCTGCCCTAGAAAAAGCAGTTATTATGTTGGCTATATGTATGAAACAGCTTCACATACAGTCTTTTCAAACACACAGTATCGTTATATCACAGAAGTACTGGGATTAAAAGTTTATAGTTCGGATGTAAACACTGATGTCTACAGAAGCAAACGAAATTGATCACATCACCTTTTGAAAGAAACTTGGCACTTCAAATAATGATTGTATGGATTTCATTGTTAAGCCACCAGGTGGCGACAAGTGACAAGCGTCATTGAATTATTCATTCAAGAGATTTGTTCAAAAATGTTGATTTATCCAGTACACTTCGACAGGGTCTCAAACAGTGTTGCCAAGAATTGGGCTACTTTAACAGTGTTGTTTTTCATGTCTGCAAATAACATGATACTTAGCCCCTGGGATGCGAATTTTAGCAGGGGGAACTGGATTTAACCCCTGGAATGCGATTGTGCTAGTTTTGAGAACCAATTGGGTGGGTTTTGATGTGAAAACCTGGCAACCCTGGTCTCAAACTGTATTAGATACCAAAATCTGTAATCAAAGTCAGAGATCTCAAATATTAACTATATTTGTCATCATATTCTTCCAAAAATCAAACATAATCTGAGTTATGCGGTTCCATTAACATTGGACTCAATTGTGTCTGTTTTTATTTCTCCCAAGGAATTTTGGGGAAACATTGTTGATATACTTAACCAAGTCTGAGTTATGAACAAGCAACTTCTGAACAATAACATATTCTTCTGGGTATAAGGGTGTGTGTAAAACAAATAAACAGTGGGGTTTGTGTCTGTGAGTGTGTGGAAGCAGCCCCAACAATCATGTTTTTTCAGCTTGTTCACCTCTGACCTTGTTTTCTAAAAGGCCGTGAATGAATGTGTTCTCAGACATACCTCCAAGTGTAACCTGTAATCTGGCGGAGGCAGACACCTCTCCGAAGGCGTTCCTGGCGGTGCATGTGTACACACCTGCATCGTTCGGGCCGACTCTTTGAATCTGGAGCCAGCCGGTCAATTCAAACCTCCGAGGACCTCCACGAGCCTGTAATTACAGAAATGCACACCATTGCACATTTACCAGCACTGTCTGTGAGAGAATGTGACTAGAATGAAAACCTGGTGTGAGCATTTATCTAACTATGTGTTTGTCTGCTGAAGCTTCAATTAGATGGACAATGCGATGAAAAATACTAAAGAATATGTGAGTATGCAGACCTTGCATTTCTGATCACAGTTTGTATTTTTTTCGGATGTTGCTTTCCTGTTTTATTGTTCACTTATATGTTCACATACCTGTACAGCCGTGCTCGAATCATCAGCAGGAAAAGAAATAACGTCCCCCTCTTTACTCCACTGGACGGAAGCCAGTGGATACGACGACACCTCACAGGAAAAGATGACATCACTTCCTTTGGTTGTGACGATGTCACGTGGAGCGTAAGTGATAACTGGTTCTGTAAAGTTTGCAGAAGATGGAAACTTTGAACTTTAGATAAATTAATTACATTTATATTTATTAATTTAGCCAAGGCTTTTTTTCTAAAGCGACTTACAACAAGCGATTCATCAAAAGTGCTAGAGTAATACAACGTTTCAGTCATTGTTCAAAATAGTACAAGCTAGAATAGGAAGGGATTAAGGAATAGTCAGAGTTTAAATTAGTAAAATAAAACATAACACATTCATATTTTAAATTGAAAAGCATCCCAAAGCAAATCTCTGCTACTGGATGGTTCTTTCACACCAGCTTCTGTATTTGCTGTAGCCATTTGTGCTGTGTTTGGTTAGCTTGGTTAATTATTTTAAGGTGTGAGATTGGACACTTACGAGCTGCTAATCTTAAACATGACGGTAAGGTAAATACAAACCTAATGGCTGAATTTTCATTCCCACAGCTGAACAAATGGGTTTTCATTTGGCCTTTTCCATGACAAAACTTTTAAATGAGGTGATTATGTTGGCACTCAGACTCTATCCATGACAATGGTTCCTCCTGAGAGGACATTTACATCTATATATACATTTACATTAGCAGTTGTATTCATATCAAAATGATGCAGCCTTTAGGTGAGGTAGCTGAGCAAACAAGTTAAGTATGACTAAAAATCAAATGCCAAAAAGAAAACAGTGTTTGCAGGCCTTCAGAAGGGTAAATCTCTGTCAAGACATGTCCTGGTCACATTCATGGCAAAAAGCAAAAGAAAGAAATAATTGTATTTTCCTGAAAGAAAATCAAGCCTGTTTTAGGACCATTTTTCTGCATTGTGACTTTATATTTATGACAATTAAGCACCCCTACCAAATTGTCCTTATCTTAATGCACAGTTCTCTCAACATTCTCATTTTAATATATAATTTTAAGATATTTAAAATATATGAATTGTAAAGTGTTTATCAATGCTGGGTTGTTTCAAACTAAATTTGAGTCAAATATGGACAAACCCAACAGTTGGGTTAAATTCTTTTATTACATTTTTAACCCAACAGTTGGGTTTGTCCATATTTGACTCAAATTTGGGTTGAAACAACCCAGCATTTTTTAGAGTGTGGTATATTTGTTGTGCCGTAATTGAAATATTGTATTACAATATTGTATATTTTAAATACAATAAAATAAAAATGTTTTACCATATTGTATTTACTGTAACTGTAAAAAGTGGCAGTAATGAAAATTCCCATTAAGAATAATGGGGATTACAATATATATATCATAGTTTGTTTAGAGATACTCACTTGTCTTGCAGGGTCCAAGATGCACCATTGTCAACGTCTGACCTTTGCCTTGCTTGTGTTGGGCCGCCCGAAACTGACATATATTCTTAAATGTCTTTCCATCAGAACCGCAGAGTGCTTCCTGCTTGCTGCACACGCAGACGGCTCTGGGCTCACCTGTGGGGTTTCTGCGAGGAGCTCTGCAGCGCAGACCTTCAGCACAGCGCCCGTAGAAAGTAGACCCGGACCGGGGCTCTGGGTCACACAATTGCCCCTCGTCGTTTCCACATTCCCAGCAACACCCGCACTGGTCACGAACCAGCCCGGCTGGACAGCCCTGCAGCTGCCTAACATCTGGGCACCTCTCAGGGTGGCACTTTTTAGGGCATCCCTCACCTGGTCGAAGGCTCTTCTGCCAGTCAAAACGACCCAGGTGCTCCACATGGAATGGCTCGGATACTGAAACCAGCATCAGTACTAGTAAAACTAGTAAATAAGCCATTGTTCAAAAGGTTAAACTGGCTAAAGTCACCAAAAAGATGAAAAAAGTCCTCAGATAGCAGTAAAAGCTTTTATGTCAGTGCAAAAGGCCAAGAAATGCACTCTCGAGGGACACGAGTGGTCCTCACCAGTCACTATGCCTGAAAGAAATCACAAAATACAATGTTTCCAGGGATTTGTCTCTGTGCAGTCCTCAGAATATCCTGATAAACTATGGTCCTGTGTCACAAAAGTGCAACAGGCTGAATGAGCAAGAAGGTGGGAAAGAAAACACAGAGGCAGCTCTAACTTTGGTGACCCCCTCTTAAACTGCAGGGTGCCTCCCCCCATTTGCCAAACAAAAGTGTAAAAAAAAAGGTGTGAGCAGGGAGATGCACAACATCCAATCAAAATGCTCAATTTGAGTTGGGGTGGGGGGTGAAACTGTGGGTTTGAAATCATGGGTTTTTAACCAAACTGGAGGAGTCAGCAGAGAGGGTCATAAAGTATCCCTCGTAAACCTGGTCTCAGGTAGTATCTGATTTTTTTGCACACCTCAAACTGTGATTGTCTCCCATCAGGTACTGAGACTTGAATGTTTTGTAAGTAACGTTTTACATAAAGTGAGTTAACTGTAGTTGAGTGCCTATAGCTCACTGGTACAATCAAGGTCTTCTAATATACTTATAGAAAACTATCCATTAGCGTTACCATTTTTTTGAGCCAATCACATGAGAAATTAAGGAAGCGTGAAAAAAAAATGATGTTGATACTTTTTCAAATAAGTAACACAAAATTACTTTTTCCTATTTGTCCCCACGTTGAGAGAAATCAGAGGTATTGCACTGTGTAAACGTAGTTATTGTAGTTCATAAAAACAGATTCAGTATTTCTCAAAATGAAGAAAAACAGTGAAATGCAAACTCAAAATATTACACAAACCTGCAATAATTAAAAGTTAAATTACACAAATATACTTTATGTATTTAATCTCACGTTATTAACCAATGTCTTTGCTGCTGACCTTCCATGATCCAATCCAACCGAAACTAATAAGCAAAAATGACTTTAGATAAACATCACATTTGTGTTTTATTTTTTGTTTTTATTGCTGAAGTAAGAGTGTTGAACCTTCTTCTCCTGCATCCTGTTCTTCTGCAATCTAGAAAGGCAGCACAGCTGAAAGGTTTGTTTGAGCTGCGCCCTCTGCTGTACAGGAGTGAATTTGCGTTTCCTTTTGCATTTCACTTATGGTGTGAAAGGCATTTGTCTTTTTTTTTTTTTTTTTTTTTTTTTTTAACAAAGCAAGCCCCATCTAGGTCAGAAAAGTAACACAAAAGTAATGTAAAGCATTACTTTATATAAAAAGTAACTAAGTAAGGCAATTAGTTACTTTTTTAGTCAGTAACACAATATTGTAACACATTACTTTTCACTCAAAGTAACTTGTTGTTCCCCAACACTGGTAACTGGTTTAAACCTTGTGCAGCAGTTGATTGACAGGCGAGTAGCGCTGTTCAAATTCATTTGACAACATATGTTTTTAAACTACGAGTGCAATTTTATGTGTTTTGGTCATGTTGATGTAATTGAAATTGGACTAGATTTGCATTTGAATTTAACGTTGAATTTGTGCTTGAATCTTTATTTTTCTTTATAGAGCCCATGCTTGATGAGTATAGATTTCTTATTATTTCCTATAGAAAAAGGAAGATTTGCCATAAGATTTTAAAAGCATCCAATTGTGCAAAAATCTGTGTAAGATTAATCTTGAGCATTTTTTTTTTTTTTTTTTTTTTCGTCTGTATTCTTATAAGAGAAAGACTGTGCATTTTTAAATTTGTATCCTATTTCTATCAATGTTCAGCACTACACATATGATCTCAAAGCTAATAGACATACAATTACATTCATTTATTTGCACTATATCCAAAGTGATGTACAAATGATTAATATAAGCAGAAGTAATAAACCAACACAGTGACATACAAGTAATGGTACAAAGCATATAGTAACATAGAAGCTGTTCTATGTTACGCTAACGTTTCCATTAAATTATTCAAACATTTCTGAATGTTCAAAATGTCCAGTTTCTTAAATGTTAATAAAAATCTATGTGAACGTTAAGAAAACATATAATTTTATCATTCTTCAAAAATTATGGGAATGTTATTCTGAATGTAGTAACATTTAAAAAAAACAGTAGATGTCTAGCTAAAACATTTAAAAAAAAAAAAAAAAAATACTCAATGAACGATGTATAAATATAATTTTTGTGCTGATGTTTTGAGAACATTATTAAAGACCAGATAACTTCGAACAATGTTACTGCAAGTTGTGCATAACTTTGAGAGAACCTTGCCAGAACGTATAAAGTTCTGAGAACATTCCCTGTTAGCTGAGAAACTCTCATTTTGATTTCATGGGGCTAAAAAAAAACATTCAGTAGTTGGTCCAGATTTGTTGTTGGAGCCCTACATGAAAAACAAAACGGGCCTCATTACAAATGAGCTTATCTGTGCTGTGAAAGAAAGTGAGAAGGCATTTAGCTCCTCTCTCTCACTAATGTCCTTAGTTTATCTGCTTCTCTCACCTCGCCACGTTAAGCCAAAACAAACAATTAGGCAGCCATTAAGGGCCCATTGTTAATTGTAAATAATCCATCATTAATATTGATTAGCTGTGGCGAGCAGATCTCATTCACTTCTTACCTCCTAATGAGTGGGTCTTAGTGGGCTAATTGCTTCAGGCTATTTCCATTCAACGCCGGAGAGGCTGCAGCGAGCTCTGGAGTGTGCCTCGAGTTTTACTGTTAACTAACACAGATTGAACGTCCATGATAAGATCAGACCCCACTCCAATTAACTTTCTCTATGAGAACTTTTCCCAAGGTTACAATGTGTTTTTCATATCTATCCAAAAAGCACCATAAAAGTAGGTCATATGACTTAGACAACTCAAGTCTTCTGAATATATATCCAAAAAGACTATATATATATATATATATATATTTATAAACTGTAGTTCTCTTTTTGGAGCTCGACAGCCCCTGGTCAATGTATGATGACAGATTTCCATTGTTTGATTATTCCTTTAAGGGCTTTAACTGGAAAACACATGCTGTCGTAGTATTTCTGTAAGTGCATTGTTAGAAAGTGTTATAGTGACGTCTTAAATTATTGCTTGAAGGCAAACCAGCTGTCTGCAATTGTAAACTCTTTGAGACGACAGCAAAAATAGATGTCTCATTGTCTCCCCATTCAGTGGAACATGATGTCTTTTTGATGGTTTGAGTTTGAAATATTTTGTCAATGTCAAAAATATATGGCACTTTCTCAAAACAAAAAAAAATTATCCACCTTATCAATTTTACAATATTACGCAAGTGGTAAAACTTGCTCTAGAAACCAGTGTGTTTATAATTAAGACATTACATTACATTAAAATAATATGGTAAATATATTATAAGCTGTTTTCTGTACAGCTACACTCTAAAAAAAAAAGAAAAAAAAAAGTGCTATGTAGCACTAAAAGTGGTTCTTGGCTCGTAATCATAGGAGAACCACTTTTGGTGCTATGTAGCACCATTTCTTTAAAGGTGTTCTACAGCACCGTTGTCAAATGGTGCTATGTAGAACCCATAAGAGGTGCCATATCGCATTTTATTTCTCCAACAAAAATGGTGCTAAACAGCACCAACAGTGGTTTCTTGGCTCGTAATGAACCTTTAAAGGGGCTTAACAGGTTCTTTGAACGGCAGTGGTGCTATATAGCACCTCAGTCATCCCAAAGAACCGGTGAAGAACCACTGAAGCACCAAGATTTGGTGCTATACAGCACTTAAATTGGTTCCCCTATGATTACGAGCCAAAGAACCACTTTTAGTACTATATAGCACCATTTTTTGTTAGAGTGATAGAAATAACTCAAAGCGGATTACACCGGAAACACAGTTTACAAATGGCCGCGTCCACTCTTATGTGTAAAACAAGGTGGTATATTGTATTCATGTTAATTTTTTTAATTCTCATTATTCTCAGTGTTGATTCTCATTAGATTCTCATTACATGTAATACTATATTTAGTCTGTAAAGATACTATTGTCATGAGAAGTGTTGGGGAAGTTACTTTTAAAAGTAATGCATTATTATAGTGTGTTACTTAGTTACTTTTTATGAAAAGTAATGCATTACATTACTTTTGTGTAACTTTTTCTCAACTGGGCTGGGCTTGCTGGTTTATTTTTGGGAAATGTTAAAGTCCTTTCACACCAAAAGTGAAATGAATAAGCCTCAGGCTGAAGGAAATGCATATTTATGCCTGTACAGTAGAGGGCGCAGCTCAAACAAACCTTTCAGCCATTCTGGATTAAAGAAGAATAGGATACAGGAGAAGGAAGTTCAACACTCTTATTTCTGAAACTAATCTAAAGTAATTTGCATTTCACTGTTTTGTGAAAAGTCATTTTGAGGAATACTGTGTTTTTGTGCAAGTGAGATGAGTAAATGCATGTTCACATTTAGTCTAGAACTAAATATAAAAATATAAAACAAAGCAAAATAAAATTTCTTGCTTTCTTCTGTTTTGGACTGAAATATGATCATTTTGGCACATGTTTGTGACTGAAGAAACTTTTTGGAGGATATCAGCAGTGTAAATGTAGTTTATCATAGCTCAAGTTAGATGAAAACAGGATATATCAACAATGCAGAATGATCAGATTGGCTCACCCAAAGAAATGCAAATCAAATACTTTTTTAGAAAAACTTTCATCGACATTAGTGACCCCATGAAAAGAAAGCAAAACTCGATATGTAAATCATTCTTATTCATGTCAATTTCTGTTGTCTGTTTTGCAGTGTAATGGGTACTTTGCTCCTGTGATTTATTTTCAAGTGGACAGGCATGTCAGATTCATGAAGATCAATTGCTTTATCCCGTCTGTCTGTCTCTCTCATGTGTCTCACACACACACACGCTGTCTCACAGTCTTTATGGAGCCTCCACAAATTTAATTCCCTTATACTGTAACAATGATGTCACTAAGCGGAGGTCACGTATGGAGCAAATGCTTGTAAATCCAAATGACTGTATAGCCTATTAAACAGGGCAAGCAATGGAATTACAGGACGTGAAGCAGGGGAGAGATTCACCTCACCTCGGGGATTAGATATATTGGTTTGTGATAACACAGAAGCCATGAATCACCGCAGTGTGTCACAGGAGGTAGAGCCCTTATCATGGGCCTTTAAATGATGATCAATAAGATCTTTTTTTCACTCATTTACATGGTGTAATTCGATAACTTCCTCTTCAAAACTGAAATCACCTCTCACGCAAGAAAGTCAGTGAGTGTTTAAAATTGCATATTAAATATTTGTGTTTTTCTTATATATGTATATATAAAAAAGCAATGTAGATAGATAGATGATAGCATATTTTATAAATTAACTTTTGTGAACAAGGGTGGAAGAACACTTCATTTCCCAGAATTCATTGCCTGTGTTGTTTTTCTTTGAATTGTAAATTCAATTCAATTCAAACTCCTCCTTCTGTCAAATTCACACTTATGAAATTAAAGGGAGCCAAATCTTCAATTCTGAGTTGGTATAAACAACTGACCTTTCAATATACAACATAGTAATATAAATATTACATATATATATATATATACACAAAAACTCACTGGGGCGGTATATATAGATTTGTTATCATTTGTCAAATCAACTTGGATAAATAATGTGGTTCAGATAACAATATTTTGAGTTTCTATTTATTAAACCAATCTCCTTCATTGTATTAACTCACATTTTTGATTTCAATGAACTCAAAATTTTAAGGCAACTAGGTAACTTACTTTTTTAAGTTAAATCAACAATATATTTTTTTTTACAGTGTGTGTTATGGCGTTCATAGCACATATTCATTACATAGAACACTCTTTTGTTTTGTTCTCGCATATAAATATGCAATTCCATGAGAAAGCAATATAAATCCCATTCAGCATGTCACCTGCTGTGAAATCACAGTACGGTGTTTTATCAGGCTGTGATACGCATGCTGTGTTGAAGGTATTGAGTTTAGCGTAATGGATTTTAGAAAACATTTGAATTGTATCTTAATTTACTTGCGTTGTGCAGCCTGTTAGAAGAGGAAACAAGAATATTAAACAAAACAAGTCAAAGACATCAGTGCAATAATTTTCTCCAGCTCATCTTCACAAAACATACCAATCTACATTTATGGCGCTCTCATTATCCATTATTTCCCATATTATGAAACACCTTATAACCTGTCAAGTCTTTTATCTCACCAGGCAGGTACTTAACTTCAGCGTTATTAACATGATCCAACTGCCTTAGACTCACCACAGGATGCTTTTCCCACAAAGTGAACTGCTTGATTTCTTTTTAAATTGTTTTAAAGTGCCTTTATTTTCCTTCGACAGACATTAGCCTCACAGCGTTAGCCATGACTTGAGAGCTTGGCACGCTAGGACATCGGAATGGTCAATCAGAGCTGATAATGTTGGTCAGGGTGGTTGATTTGGTCTCTTTGCAATCTTACAGTCGACATGAATTGCTGAGACGGACCATTTAAGCAGCATAATTCCATCATTTTAATAGTTTTAATGCTCAACAGGTACACAGATCTGGGCAGCGTATGCTGTGTTTCCCAAAAGTCACACCCTGTGCCAAGCTGGACTTGAATAATTGAAGCGGTTTTGTGTACACTCATTCATCTGAAGTGCTCTCTCATAAGTCTTTCTCCAGAGACGGATTTGAGCGGGAAAAGGCAGCACTGTTCCTGCATTAATGAGAAGCTCTTTGCTGCATCTACTCTGTAAAGATAGGCTATACAACTCAACATTACGCTGTTTTTAAAGCCATTTATCACATCAATCACAAGACATACTTGTGTGTGTGTGTGTGTGTGTGTGTGTGTGTGTGTGTGTGTGTGTGTGTGTGTGTGTGTGTGTGTCTATCATAAGCACTTCCTAGAATACATATTTTGATATTCCATTTCAAAGACATTTTTTGGATTAGTCTGAGGGAAATCTGTGGAGAATATCTATCAGTTTGTAGATTTGTCTTCAGTTGTGTAGGCCTAAATATTAAACTTTACCACTCCTGTGTCAATTCATCCATATTTCCACAACCACCAATGAAAATAACATAACTTAGAAATGCATTTCATGACTTTGCTGTATCGAGAAAAGGGTTAGTTCACCCAAAAATGAAAATTCTGTCATTAATTACTCGCCTTCATGTTGTTCCACACCCGTTAGACCTTCGTTCATCTTTGGAACACAAATTATGATATTTTTTGATGAAATCTGAGAGCTTTCTGATCCCCCATAGAAAGCAACACAATTACCACTTTCACGGCCCAGAAAGGTCGTAAAGACATCGTTAAAATAGTTCACAGTGGTTCAACCTTTTATAAAGCAACGATAATACTTTTTGTGCGCAAAAAAAAGAAAAGAAAAGAATTTATTCAACAATTTCTTCTCTTCCGTGTCTCCCTCTGACGCCATTCACGTGCTGCTGACACAGGAGCCGGCCAATACTGAGTCGGCGTTCTGACGTAGAACCTGGAAGCGCTGCACTGTGTTTACAATGTCAACAGCGTAAGAGACTGACACAAAAGAGAAGAAATTGTTTTTTTGTGCACAAAAAGTATTATCATCACTTCATAACATTAAGGTTGAACCACTGTAGTCACATTAACTATTTTAACGTCTTTACTACCTTTCTGGGCCTTGAAAGTGATAATTGCGTTGCTTTCTATGGGGGATCAAAAACCTCTCAGATTTCATCAAAAATATCTTAATTTGTGTTCTGAAAATGAACGAAGGTCTTATGGGTGTGGAACGACATGAGGGTGAGTAACTAATGACAGAAATTTAATTTTTGAATGAACTATCCCTTTAAATGGATGTTTTATATAGCCAGGTAAAATCAATACCAGGGTCAATTATTGTCTCTATATAAAAAGGATGTCTTATGGAGGCCTTGAAGTTGGCCGAAACATCACTGTTTTTAAAGAAATAAAGTCAGCTCTATGTTTATAGAGTGAGTATTGCATTTTATTATTTTTTTTTTTTTTTTACAAAAATTACATATAAAATTACATTTCCATTACAACCAATAATTTTACCATTAATAACGTTTTTTTTTTTTTTTAAGTTAGTGTTTACCAAGGTGCACAAGGTTCATTGAAGATCCTGAGATGAAATAGTGAGTAAATAAATAGAAATCAAGGTAAATATCACTTAGGAACATATTTTTATTATTTTATTTTATTATTTTATTGGGCATTTTCACTCAACCTGCTATTTTGAAATGCAATAATAGTTATGAAATTACCCAAAAGAGTCTTTGATTTTATTACACAAAATGCTAGTAAACACAATGTCACAAAACATAATTTGAGATGGACATTGTTAGTAGACAAATTTAATAAACTAGTGAAAAAGTGTGTTTTAGTGAACTTATATATATATAGATAGATAGATAGATAGATAGATAGATATATGCATGTATTATGTGTGTGTGTGTATATATATATATATATATATATATATATATATATAAAGGCAAAATAGACATCCGGCAAACACAGAACTTCTACAGTTACACAAACTTTACTTTTTTTATATATATACATATATAGATATAGATAGATAGATAGATAAATAGATAGATATATGCATGTATTATGTATTATGTGTGTGTGTGTGTGTATATATATATATATATATATATATATATATATATATAAAGGCAAAACAGACATCCGGCAAACACAGAGGACATACAGACGCAGCACAAAGCCAGAACTTCTACAGTTACACAAACTTTGCTTTCGCCCCCTCTAAATCAAGCCCCTTTACCAGCATCTGCCATCTGTTCCAGGAGAATCTGTTTCACTCCCCGAGCCAAGCAAGGCCGTTATTGGTCCTAATGGCGCTATCAGCTAAGCCGCTAAACCCAATTACTGCTTAAAAAGGGAGGCCACCCCAGCTAATCATGGCCGCCTAACCTGATTTGGCTGTGATGAAGAGATGGGATAAAGATCAGTTAATGCAGGGAGAATGATCTCACAAATACAAAAAACTCAATTCATTTCTCTGGGAGGCCAATCTGTCCGATTCAGCGCTAATGGAGTGGAGTTTCATTAGACTCGAGGCGTGCTGCTCGCTCTTATCAGCCTGATGACAAATAATATCAAATAAGGGTGATCTTCATTAGGGACATGTGTCTCAAAAAGCTTTGATTTGGGAAGGATTGATGCAAAATGTGTTAACATACTGATCTGGACATCATGGTGATGGCCTTACATGGCAGCAAGTGAATATAAATGATAAAAACAACTCACTATTATTCATACTTAGGCTTTTGTTTTATACTTTAGCATGTTTGTTCACCATTTGTGCTACAGATATGAATAGCCTACCTCAAATCATGTAGCTTGTTCAAAAGAGGTTTTTGGACTGACTTTTCAAAGTGATTTGATTTAAAAACCAATGACCAGACCTAAAAATCATAGAGAATTGGGCCTGTAAGTAACCACCTCCCTAGCAACAGCATTTTTTAGTTATTTTCTGTCCTTTTACTAATTCATTTAGCCTACTTACTACATCTAATGGCCAAAGTATACTTCTTTTTTTTTTTTTTTTTTTTAACAGCGTACACGCACAGTCGAACGCACAGCCTTGCAAAGTATACTTCATTTGACTTACGAGTACACAGGCTTTCGCGCATGCGAGCAATCTCTCACCACGAGTTACAACATCTTTGTATTCTTTCATGCTAGAGTTGTACAAATGAAGGTTCTTTCTAACCTCTTCACACAATCTCTTGTCTATGTAGGCCTCCATTGTCGCTGTAGCTTGCATGCGTTCCAGTGTGGTGAGAAATCGAGTCCAGAGTGATTTATAACGTTTAAATGTGTTATAATGACCATTAATGTCTTTTAAATTACAGGGATCATGTACTAGTATATAACTGAAACTAGCTATAGGTTGTGAAATCAAGCATTTCTCATTCTTACTGTTTTTTTTTAGTTAGTTTATGTACTAGCATAGCATACATCTACCCGATTAGCCTGCTAGCTTAGCTTATATTATATTAGGTATGTTTTTTGCTTCCAATAGGCTATCTGTTTCCAGTTTGTTTTATTATGCAATACACAGACATTAATTTTATATTTCAAGCATGTTGTTTATGCACTTAATGTAATAAACATCATCAAATTGTGAAATAGGTTATAATTAGTCAAGACATCACGATAACAACTTTTGATCAGGCATTACTGCCTGGGTCCTAAAGGAGACCCGATTCCTGGGAATGGGTAGGGTTAGGGCATAGAATATACAGTTTGTACAGTATCAAAATCATTATGTCTATGGAAAGTCCCCATAAAATATGGAAACTCAAAAAAGAAGTGCCCTTGTTTTGCGTTATAGTGAACTTCTTCAAACTCGTCTCTTTTCCTGTGGGCTTTTAGGCCTTAAAGTCAAGTTCTCTTAACACGCTGTTAGCCACACCATCTGTTAATAGGTCTGTTTTGACAGCGCGTGTGCGTGCGTGTTCACCTGAGGGTACAAATTCATTTATTCGGCCGCTCTCATCTGCAGCCCTGCAGTAAGAGTGAGCTGTGCATGCGGCTGAAGGGCAGGTCTGGCCTAACAGAGCCGGGCCAGGCCTTACAGACGGACATTAGGCCAAACCGGAGTTAAAATCCTATTAGTTTCAGCTGGGAATCAGATTATCGTCGTCGAGAATCACTCGTCTGGCAACTAGGGTCTAATTTACGCCAATCAACAGCAATTATTGAGGGGAAGGGGAGCATCTATTAGGGAAGCTCATCCACTTAGGCTAATGAATGGAGCAGATTCAATCTCTTACTGAAGAGACATATTTGGGAACTGCAGCTGGGGGCGAATGCACTGCATTCAAGGGGAACCACTGTTATCTGACTGTGTGTGTGTTTGTGAGAGACATTCATTCATAGTGAGTTTTATTATAAATGGCAGCCTTATGGATCAGACGTTCAGATTTTTTAGGTTCGTGTAGTATATTACCTTTGCACTAATATTGGATCAATATATGTCGTTATTTGCTTTGTTAATATACTGTCAAACTGCTCATGAGAGAGATGTGGGTTAGGCCTACTACAGTTAATGTAGGCTAGCCTGCTAAATTGTAACTCCCAAAAAGGAAAAATAAGAACATTTTTATCGTTTTATTAATTAATGAAATGTTTTAATTTGTTAAATTATAATGGTGGGCTAACAAAAAGTCACTGACATCAAACTACAGAACTGCTGAAGCGCTGTTTTCAAAAAGTCTTGAGAGTTGAAAATGTGACATTGGGAAATGAGAATGCTTGTGGTGCCCCCTAGTGTTTGAAAACAGCAAGTGTTTCCTGCACAAAGTTAATTTTTTATAAGGCAAAAGGAAGAAAATGAAAGAAAAAGTTTGCAGTTGTCTAAATATGTAAGAATAAAAAATAATAGAAAACTGAAAATTTTAAACCCATTTAAATAAAATGATGCCTATTTTAATTGTTTGATAAAGGATATTAAAGGTTGTCAAATTGTATTGTAGTGCGTACTCCATAACGCAAGATGTCAACCCTCAGCTAGCATAATGCACGTAGAAATGCAAGAAAATAAGATAAAGATGAAAGGTGAGTTGTCTTTTGAAAACTCATGAGGAACATAGATGCTTTATATACCAGCTTTTCCACTCTTGACTATTTAGTAAAAGGTTAACAAATGCGGCAGAAGAGGTCGCTAGACACTTACCTCAGGGCTTAGAACTGATACATAATACTGGCTAATACTTAATTACACATTAATTAAGACACTTATTTTACTACATAATAATGTATAGACATAAATAATATATATTATTTTTTATTATTTTATTATTATTTTCAATATTATTATTTAATATTGTATTATTTACAGTAATGCCAATAAAGCAGTTTTGAATTTGAATAATGTATAAAATTCTTGTTATATACTTGTTAATTCTTGTTAAACAATATTTATTTTATGTTGTGTTTGTGAAACATAACACTTCTCCAATTATTTGGTGGTGTGCACTATTAAATATTGAGTATTATAATAGTATTTGTTGTATAAAAGCGATCCTCAACTGTATTTATTAAGTCTATGTCCTCAACATCTAAAGACCAATCAGATGCGTTACAGCAAAGCACGTGATCCAGCACGGAAGTAGCGCTTGAGTGTCTAATCTCGTTTCTTTCGTGAAGTTCTTTGTTCTCCATCTAGAAACATCACATCAGCAGCTTCTCAACATGGCGAATAACAGCACAGGCTAATAACGGGCTAGCGTCTCCCCCCTCTCACCTCCGTTAAAGCCAGAAGAATAGTATGCAGCAGCCTTTGACAATATCCCAGAAAGAATTTAAATAATGGAGACGCGGGGGATTGAGCAGATGTTCGACTTCCAGCGGTAACTTATTCACATTTAAAGCTTGAAATGACAACAGTTGCAGAGCTAACACGATTAGCTGTAGCATGTTCAACATCAAACCCTCAAAAACACAACCGTATAAAGTCTGTTAGAGACTATTGTATGATCTTCAGATACATACATATGAGAATAAATAGTAAACACGAATGATTTCTGATTATTTTTGCACTTACGTAATTTAATATATTATATTTGCCATAAATGCTAATGAAACAGTTTTAAAAATATTATTTTATTTAGCAAGGACGTATTCAATTGTTTTGTTTTTATTATTTTATTTTATTATTATTTCAAATAAATACTGTTCTTTTGAACAGTACTATTATGGTATTAATGCAGTATATAAAAGTCTGGCTGTGTTTACAGTTATTGAAACCTGCAAAAATATATTGTATATTAACACAATGAGTCCTAATATTTGTGATTATTTATGTCAGGAGTAAGGTCTGTTGCATGCACACACACAAATCCTACATATCTACATTTAAATCATAATGCATGATCGTATATTAGATGATTTTTCCCACCATCATGTTTCTCAGGTAGTTTAGTCATCCTGATATATTAGAGTAAGTCAGACAGCAGAAATGAACTGCACTAGTTAGTAAACTGGTGGAAATGTAGTTATGCGGTCTCCTGTGTACACTGCTCAGGTCTCTGACATGGAGAAATGGATGTTGGTTTCTGCCAAACTGCCGTTCTCAGAAATAGATTCAAGTTGGTTTCTATTCCTGTCATGTGTTTCCACAGGTTACCAAATGACCGCTTCATCCTGCTGCTGTTATTGCTGTACTCTCCTGTGGGCTTGTGCTTGATGCTACTGCGAATATTTATTGGTGTTCATGTGTTTCTAGTGAGTTGTGCACTACCTGACAGTATTGTCAGAAGGTAAGACGCCACACTGGAGCGTTAAAGGATTAGTTTACTTTAGAATTAAAATTTCCTGATAATTTACGCACCCCCATGTCATCCAAGATGTATGTCTTTCTTTTCTCAGTCGAAAAGAAATTAAGGTTTTTGAGGAAAACATTCCAGGATTTTTCTCCATATAGTGGACTTATACTATTTAACCACAAATGATCGTCTTGCTCATGCGGCACTCATTACGTAATCACGTTGGAAAGATCACGCGTGACATAGGTGGAAGTACCGTGGTAGTACCGTCTCATTTTCTCCTCCAACTTTAAAATCTTTTGACATCGTTGTTTTACTTTTTTTGTAAAAGGCGTTTGACTTAGTCTTTGCACATTCGTTTTGTAGACACTTGCTCGGTACTTCCGCCTTCTGTGACCTTTGCAACGTGATTACGTAATGCATGACGCATCGCAGAGCTAGTGCAACATGAGCATTTGTGGTTAAAAAGTGTATATACATTTTTTTTTTTTAGAAAATGACCGATCATTTCGCTAGATAAGACCCTTATTTCTCGTCTGGGATCGTGTAGAGCCCTTTGAAGCTGCACTGAAACAGACATTTGGACCTTCAACCCGTTGAACCCCAGTGAAGTCCACTATATGGAGAAAAATCCTGGAATGTTTTCCTCAAAAACCTTAATTCCTTTTCAACTGAGGAAAGAAAGGCATAAACATCTTGGATGACATGGGGGTGAGTAAATTATCAGGAAATTTTAATTCTGAAGTGAACTAATCCTTTAATAGATAGCAAAATTTAGAAAGACTTTTTTAATCATTTCTGTTTTCATTTTAATTTTAGTTTGTTTTAGCAATTTTGTTGTTGCTTTTGTCATTTTTAAAATATTTAAAATGTATTCAAATATTTTAACAATATAATAGTATTAATTATTTATTATTAAAATTATATTAATTATATTTTTAATAATATTTATTAAAATATGTCTAAATAGCTTTATATTATCTTAAACTTATTTCAGTTTTTTGCCAAGGCAACGTCTAATTTACGTTTTTTTTAGCTTTATTTCAATGATTTTTAATCATTATGGTTAACAATACCGCTGCAGTGTGACATGCTCAAACTTTCTTTGAACAGCATTTTTTTTAATGAATGTATTTTTACACACATTTTTTACTTGTAAAAATGAATTTGTCACACACCCGATTAAGTGATTTTTATTAAAAATGATTAATAAAATGGTGATCAGCCACAAGTTTCCGAATGCATGCATGTAAATTGTAGTGTAAAATACTGTAAAATATGTCTGTTATTTGTCATTTTTGGTTTGGCAGATTTAGTTTATGTGTTTGTATGTTTGCAGTATTGATGCCAGTGTGTGTGAATTGGCATTTGTCTGTGCTGTTTCAGGTTCATCGTGAGAATAATGTGTTCAGTGCTGGGTCTGCATGTCCGGCAGAACAGCCCGCGCTTACGGGACAAAACTGCCCGACTTTACATCTGCAATCACGTTACACATTTCGACCACAATATGATCAACCTCCTGACCTCCTGTAACACGGTGAGTGAGTGTGTATGTGTGTCTCAATGTTTTCCCAGCATGATGTAATCTCTTTCTCTTTTGCTCTGCCCTTGACTTCTGTGTCTTACATTGGTTTACTCACACAAAGAGGTCTGTTTCTCCTTTGGCAGCTGTGCTGACTTAATGTTGGGCCAAAGGCCAGTGAATGAGGTTTAATTCTCTGTTTGCTCACTTCAAATGATTCAAATGATTGTTTGAATGCGGGGCAGCAGGAGTAACTTACATTCAGTTTCAAACATTAGGTCATGATGCTCTGCTTGATCTTACATTTCTCTCTGAGTTGACCTAGGTCTCAGTTAGAAAATAAATTCATTTTAATATAAATTCATTAGAGAGTTTGTTTTATTTAAATTATTAATAATACATGTAATTGTACATTAGAGTAAACAAAATTGATGATTTACAATTAGTGTATTAAATGAATTAAATTATGAATTTAAATATTATATATAATATACATAATAATAATTTACACAACTTATGCAGTAAAAATAAAAATACACAACTACTCAATTTACATAATATGCACAGTATACGTAAAATGCACTCAGTATATGTACACTGACTACCATTCAAAAAAAATGTTTAATTGATTAATACTCCTATTCTGCAGGTACACATTAAATTGATCAACATTGACAGTAAATACATTTACAGTGTTACAGAATATTTCTATTTCACATAAATGTTGAACTTTACGTTCATCAAAGAATCCTGAAAAATGCAGCACAACTGTTTCAACTTTGATAATAATCAGAAATGTTTCTTTAGCAGCAAATCAGCAAATTAGAATGATTTCTGGAGGATCATGTGACACTGAAGACTGGAGTAATCTTTCAGAAAATTTAGCTTTGATCACAGGAATAAATTACATTTTAAAATATATTAAAATAGAAAACAATTATTTTAAATTGTAATAATTTTCCACAATATTACAATATTTTTGATAAAATTAATGTAGCTTTGCATGGTGAGCAGAAGAGACTTCTTTCAAAAAAAATTTAAACCCAACCAAAAAACACAATGTTTTACACAATGTTTCCTACTCGATTCAGCTTCACTAATAAAAGAATAAGATTTAATTGCTTTATATTCCCTTTTATATAATTTTTCATTTCATTACTGTGGAATTAGTGAACTATCATTATCATGAACTATCAAACAGCTACATGTTTGGCTCTTTCTCTGTGCGTTTAGCCACTGCTGGAAGGCCCCGTGGGGTTCCTGTGCTGGGCGAGGGGCTTTATGGAGCTGGGTCAGGGCGTAGGGAGCAGGACGGAGCTGACGGAGACCCTCCGCAGATATTGCTCATCTCCTAACGCTTTACCCCTCCTGCTGTTTCCAGAGGAGGACACCACCAACGGCCGGACCGGCCTCCTCAAGTTCAGGTTCAAAACATTATCCTTTCTTTACTTTTGGCTATAGTCAAGTCAAATCAAAAGTATTTTTAACAATACACATCTTTTCAAAGCAGCTTTACAGAAAATCATTGTGTTATTGTGTATAATATCTTCTTTATGCCTTATTATTGCATTTAGCAGATCAGTCAGTTGGGATTTGCTATATAGTAGGGGTGTGACGATACATCGTTATATTGAGACATCGCAATATAAAAATGCAACGATATTTATCGGTGATATAAACGATATGATTTGCAATAGTTAGTTTTATTCAAGACTCAGCTTACTGTATTTGTAAGGTATAATTCACCCAAAATTTAAATTCTGTCATGTACTCACCCTCATGTTGTTTCAAACCTATAAGATTTTCGTTCAAATTCCAAACACAAATGAAGATACTTTTTTATGAAACCTGACAGATTTCTGTCCCTCCATTTAAAGTTCATTCCTCTAATACTTGAACTCACCATTTACAGTTTGGGAATAGTCATTTTTAACACACTTTCTTGCGAATAGAACTGTGATGGATTGCATTGATCATCTGAAGCGCATACGCGCAGAAACGGCACTCCTTAAAGTGAAAGCGCAAGCATTATTTAAATCACCATATCACATTTAGTTTTAGTAGTATGATTATTCAAAGGATTTTAGATGGTTTATTCTTATATGTATAGCGCATTAATAGCGGGAGAGGTGGGAAGGTATTCAACGAATTCCTGCATTTAAAGCGTGAGTACTGTGTGAGGAAAAAAAATTAATTTTAAGGAGTTTTAGTGACATTACTACATTAAACTACTATATATAATGTTGAATATAATGTATAATAATGCAGTGTGGGAATATTTGTGTGTTCTGATGATGATAAAATAAAATTAATAATATTTTAATAATAATAAAGTAATAATAAAAAAAACCATTTTGCTTAAAATTTCGCAATATTATCATGAGTTCAGATCGTGATTTGTATCAAATCGAGACATGAGTATATCATTACACCCCTACTATATAGTATATGTTTCCCTATGCGAGAATACTGTATGTATGCAGATAAAAAGTTGGACATACTTATATATCCAACTTTACATAGAGCTAGGCATCGTGGTTTACATTTTATGATAATATAAACAATAAAGCAGTTGAGATTTGCTATATAGTATATATCATCCTATGTGCATGTACTGTATCTTTGCCGAAAAGTTGGATATACTTACATAACCAACTTTCTAGGGATAATGTAGTTTACATTTTACGATGATATAAACAGTGACGCGAATGATATTTGCTTTAAGTGAGTATACTGTGTTTATGCAGATCATCTGTAGTGTGAAGTTGGATGCTATATATAATAAGGTCTTAATTTGTAGGTTGAAAGAATGATATATCTATTTTATTATAAACTAATGCTATAGTGTATAATAAAATAAACTATATGAACTGTTCTTTTCACCTATGGGATGACTGTAACGGTAATATGGCTGAAAGAGATTTAATTCATTTAGCCAAAAGTGACTCAATGTTTATAGTTTAAATACCTGTTTATAATGTATCTCAGGCTCTGTTTACACCTGATATTAAAATGCGTTTTGGTCCATCTGATCACAAGTGCATTATGTTAAATACTGGTGTAAACAGGGTCTAAAATGTTTTGAGCTTGTCCACTTTTGACCACTTCCAGAGTTAGTCAAACGCATTCAACCAGATTGCTTTCATAGTGTAGACGTTCATGTGATCGAACGCCTACTCTCCACATACTGACCTAATGCGTAAACATGGAAAGCACTTGCCAGACGGGATTTAAACTTTGTCGGCTGAAGACCAAGGTTTGGTTAGAAGATGAAAAACGTACCAAGCACAATGTTCTCTCACCATTCCTGATTTCTAACACACACTCACAGCGTTCAGATGGTCTTGTGGCTGTCAGAGCAAAAACGAAAGCTACTGCTCTCCATTTGTTTTTCCATCATCTCAGTGACGTTCATATGTTAATTGTGTGAGCTTATTTCATCCATTAGGATCAAAAGATCTGAAAAAGCCCATACATTTACCCGCCCACAGACCCTCCCTTCGAAGAAATCAGGACAGAAGTGGTCAAAAGTGGACAAAAGAGACGGATTAAAACACCAGGTGTAAACGGGAATGTGTCTCCCTCGTCTACTTGTGATCCGATCGACCAAATACATCTTAATACCAGGTGGAAACAGGGCCTGATTTGGTTTTAAACGTGACTGTACTGTAAGTAGACAGTCAGGTGCCTGATGTAAATCATGTTTGATAAGTAAGGACTGCTTTAATGCTGAGATTTTGGTGATTAAATGTGGATCTGTTCTGGGAGGGTTGCCAGATCCTCTCTAAGCTTCCTTGAAGGTTCCTCTCTAAGCTTTACTGATCCTCAGGTTTAGCCTTTACTGCCTGTAAATCAGCTGACACCCACTTTGCCATTAGCTTTTAGATGATGTTTCCTTTTCTCTTTAAGGAAGATGCCATTTTTAAAAGCCCAACTTCTTCTCTCTCCTCAGCTCTTGGCCTTTCTCTGTGTCTGACTCCATCCAGCCTGTGGCATTGCTGGTGAAGAGGCCTTTCATAGCTGTGGTAATTGCATTTAAACACTTTTTCATTACGCACTATTGTTGAATGATTGTGGTTTGCATTTACCGGGTGTTTTCCTGTGACCTGGTTAAATTCACACACATAATAGGTAATATTTACCTCTCTTGCTTTGAATGTGTATGTAATGTAATCATACCTGTGGTTTTTATGTCAATGCTGCACTTATCATTTCTGTAAATCACTGTCCTATGAAAACCAGGCATTTAAATGAGACTGAATAATTGTCACTCGTGTCTAGAGTTTCCAGATCTTTTTTCATCCTCAAGTTCCTGTTAACACACACAAGAGGGTCTTTGTGTGAGCGTGGCTCATGAGTAGGATATTTATAGCAGCACTGATAATAAGTGATTCACAGTGCAATAGAAAGACGGACTGTCAAAGGTCGGCAGATCGGCTCGTAGTGACCTCTTTCTCCCATTACAGCATTGCAAAATGGTTTTATTATTTGTTTTAGTAAACACTGGAGTATGTATATGATCCACTCCTACATCAGGGTTTTCAATCTTTAGATGCCAAGGATCTGATTCATTAAAATTTAAAAGGCCTCTACATATTTGTATGTGTAAAGTATGGAAGCTTGTTTCAGCCACAGAATAAATTTTTTTAAAAAGGTAATTGCAGCTTTTTATCTCACAATTCTGCCTTTTCTTCTCGCAATTGTAAGTTTACGTTTCGCAATTCTCAATTGTGAGTTAAAAAGTCAGAATTGTGCGATATAAAATCCCAATTGTGAGTTATAAAGTCCAATTGTGAGAAAAAAATTCTCACTTTTATTCTCAGTCAGCAATGAAACAAAAGTCAGAATTGTGAGATAAAAAGTCACAATTAACTTCATTTTTTATTCTGTGGTGGAAACAAGCTTCCATACTACTAAATATCCAATTTATATTGTGATAAATTAATATACATTATAAAAGTGTAAAACTTTATTTGGAAAATATTTAATTTCTATTATGTTACATTACTACTTTTTTCTACTCCTTATTAGTACTGTAGTGTTATATTTATTTTATATATGTATGATAAATATTAATTATTAATTAATTTAAGTATTTGTTTTTTATTTAAATTGGTTCGTTTAAAAGTAGACATTTCAAGCTCTCTATAGATTAATTTCTCATGTCAGTGAGGCAAGTTGCCTATATGCTGAGTTTCGGGGGTTTTTTGTGATGGCTTGCCTTTCTTACATCAAAAAAAAAAAAAAAAAAAATCTATAATTTAGCTTTATAATTATAATTTAGGTTTTTGACCTCTTAGGCTCTAAAAGTTATACAGGCTAGTGATGCTACTGTAGCTTTAAAGGGATAGTTCACCCAAAAATGAAAATTCTGTCATTAATTACTCACCCTCATGCCGTTCCAAACCTGTAAGACTTTCGTTCATCTTCGAAACACAAATGAACAAATCTTTTTGATGAAATCTGAGAGCTTTCTGTCCCTCCATAGACAGCTACGCAACTGACACTTTGATGCTTCAAAAAGTTCATAAAGAGATCGTAAAACTAATCCATATGAATTGAGCGGTTTAGTCCAGATTTTTTTAAAGAGTCTCGATCACTTTATATGATGAACAGATTTCATTTTAGGCTTTTATTCACATATAAACATTGATCAGCGAACATAAACAGAAGCTCAACCAAACCTGCTTGACGTGCGAGAACAAACCTCTTGCAGAAGCTCTAACGTGCCGCGTAACACAAGAATGAACCTCATTGGTTTTTGAGGAAGCTCAAATGTGCTGCGTAACACGAGAATGAACCTCATTGGTTCTTGTGGAAGCTCAAATGTGCTGCATAATACACAAGAATGAACCTCATTGGTTTTCGAGGAAGCTCAAACTTGCTGCGTAACACGAGCATGAACCTCATTGGTTCTTGCGGAAGCTTGAACGTGCTGCATAAAGCCCGGGATACACTGCACGATTTTTGGCTGTCCCAGACGAAAGATTGCCATCATGAAACGATCGTGGCGATTTCTGTGATCGTGGCTCTTAATCTGTGGTTCTGTGTCGTACAGTGAGAGAGGTTCAAAGACGGCCGTTTTCCCGGTCTTGCCACCAAAGCTAGCCTACGATAGTTTTCTGACAGTGTCAGAAATTCAGCATGATCAACGCACAGTGTGTTTGCTGCTACGACCTACATTTACTGACCAGCCAATAAAAATACGACATGAAATCAGAGCACTAAAACTTAAAACTGCTTACCTCAAGCTCTTTTACCTTCTTTGTTCGCCGCTTCCTTTTTATTTTCAGCACACATAAAAACTGCCAAAGTGTGATTCAACATGGTGTTTTGTTTACCAGTAGCGCATGCTGATGACATTTTATTCTTCTATAGAAACTTGCATCGTAGCCTACGAGTCAACAGGTATCATGATCGTACAGTCTACATGCATGTCCTACCCAAGTTTAGTAGATGGGTCGCACAGTGTTATAAAGTAATGATCTTATAGGATTGCTAAAATTGTGCAGTGTATCCAGGGCTTAACACATGAGAATGAACCTCATTGGTTCCCGCACGTCGGGCTTGAGCTTCTGTTTACCTGCAACTGATGTGTGAGTTGATGAATATTTATATGTGAATAAAAGCCTAAATTCAATCTGTTCATCATATAAAGAGATTGAGTCTCTTCAGAAAATTTGGACTAAACCGCTTAATTTATACGGATTAGTTTTACGATCTCTTTATGAACTTTTTAAAGCGTCAAAGTGTCAGTTGCATAGCTGTCTATGGAGGGACAGAAAGATCTCAGATTTCATCAAAAAAATCTTCATTTGTGTTCTGAAGATGAACGAAAGTCTTACTGGTGTGAAACGACATGAGTGTGTAATTAATGACAATTTTCATTTTTGGGTGAACTAACCCTTTAAGTCATTTATATATGTGATGACCTTTGTTATGATTTGCTTACCATTTTTCATGTGAAAACATCTGGTGCCATTCACACTGTCGTTCATCAGGACGGGGCGAGTTGCTGAATGCTGGATAGGTGTTTTCTGTAAATGTGGACGGTCATATGTTAATGTGCTTATGGTTGTGATGGTAATTTCTTGACGATTTTTTTAATGACCTGCTTTTGCAGCTCCATAAGTAGTCTTGGTCAGCTTGGTAGAGAGGATTGCATTGTGCATGTGAAAGTATGTATAGATAATAAGCGTTAAGCTATTGACATGCACATAACTGTGTTCTCTTAAACACTAGCATCTAGGATGATGTAGAAGGTCTTTCTCTGTTTCTTTTCAGAACACTCCAGAATCCTCATGGCTGACGGAGCTGCTGTGGACCTTTTTTGTACCGTTCACAGTGTACCATGTAAGGTACTACATATTACAGTCTCTCTTTTGTCCAGTGGCAGTATTTTAAACGTACAATCCTCTATTGCTGCTCTCGACAGGCCAGAACTGGTAATACAATAATGAAGCTTTTCAGTATTTAATAGCCTCAGGAGTCTTGCGTATGAAGCTTATAAAACCGACAGTTTCAGGTTCAGTCCTGAATTTTTGTGCATACTTACTTGCCTGTTGTTAAGTATTGTACTTTTATTACTGTCACTTTTAAATATTTGAATATTTTTTTAGTTTTTTTAAATGTTGCCATTTTGAAGTAGATGCTAATGTTTAATGGTAATGCTCAATGTTGTAATTATTGAGTGAATAAAGGAAGAATTAGAAGCATGTCTTTCTGAATGAATAAACTTTCTTTCTCACTCTTGCTAAGTATCTCTGTACAAAAATGTAAGGTGTGGTTGTTTTGAAATGCTCTCAACCAGATGGCTTCCACCGCTGTCTAAAGAAGATGGTGAATCTCATCAAGAATTTGCCAGCAAAGTCCAAGAGGTAAAACTTTTTTCCTTTTATTTTTTTCATGTTGAATTCTGTGTATTTTATCCATCAAACATTGTACACTTGCACTTTCCTACTTTCTGAAAAAAGTATGTTTTCATGTACAGCGATTATAGATTATAGTGCAGCATATTAGAATGATTTCTGAAGGAGTAATGATGTTGAAAATTCAGCTTTGATCACAGAAATAAATTGCATTTTAAAATGGATTCAAATAGAAAAGGTTATTTTACATTGTAATAATATTTAACTATTGCTGTATTACTATATTTTTGATTAAATAAATGCAACTTTGGCGAGCATAGAGACTCCTTCAGAAACATAAAAAAAAAAAACACTTTTGATTGGTAGTGTTAGTCCGACTTCACAAAAACTGGGCTGGTATGATTTCAGTCAACTAGAGCATTTAAAGTGCATGTAAATGCATATACCGATCTTCTGTTTATATCCTGTTGAAAGTTTGTAAGTCATGCTTCTGTAGTAATGAATGGTCTGTGAAATGCCTTGAAATTAAATGGATTTGAATCCATTTTCCAGTAATGCCACACTTGATTGGATTACCATTAAAAACATGTTCAAACAAACCATTATCTTATTGTCCCCTGACATGGCTTTTCATCAGCCTAACCTTCAGATCTATTTCTTGTCCATTTCAAAGCTTTGACTTGTTTCGGTGTGCCGTTTGATGTAATGTCCATTGTGTCCCTCCGTCAGTTGCTGGCCACCGAGCTGGGCGTGATCTCCACACAGATCACTAAAGCAGACAAAGCCGAACACATCAAAAGGAAAAGACACGTTGCCCCTCAGACTGCACTTTCAAGTAAGAACGGATTCAATGGTGAGAAATGAAATTATGATGTGTCTATACATAAAGTTAGATCACTGGATCAGTGTAGTATATGTATTTTGTCTTCTAGTGTAACATGAAACTATATATATATATTTTTTTTTTTCAGATTTGGGTGCCAGACCTCGCACAGTGGCACAGGGTTTCCTGGGCACAAGTACAGGGGCAGAAGACTCACGAGTGGCACGTATGGTGCAGCAGGTGAAAGAGGTGCTGCCTGACGTCCCGTTATCGGTCATCACCAGAGACCTGTGTATGTCATCCTTCCATAATGCTTTGCAGTATGCAGTTAGTCGTTACCATGATATCCCCTTGAAATATTAATTCAGACTAGCTTATGTACTCTTATATTGCTCCCCTGTATCTGTACTAATGCAAAGCTGATTTCTTGGGTGTTTGCAATTCAGTTTCAGCCATTATGGTTTTGGTTAAAGGGATAGTTCACCCAAAAATGATCACCTCACCCTCGGGCCATTCGAGATGTAGGTGACTTTTTTTCTTCAGTAGAACAGTAAAGAAGATTTTAAGCTGAAACCATGGTCCTTGGTGATTCATATAATGCAAGTCAATGGCTACAATCACTTTGGGAGTCGAAAAATCATATACAGGCAAAACTAAATTATTACCCGTGGCTCCTGATACATTGAGGTGTTAAGGTGATGATACACGGGCAGCTTTTTGAGCAATGTTGCCGAGCAATGTTGCTTGGGCACTTTTCCAGTTGATAATGGTCAATAAATTTCTATCTGGATAGATCGAAATTTGTTGACCATTTTCAATGGGAAAGTGCCCAAGCAACATTACTCGGCAACATTGCTCAAAAAGTTGCCCGTGTATCATCACCTTTATGAAGCAAAACGATTATATGAATCACTAAGGACCACTGTTTCAGCTAAAAATCTTCTTTACTGTTCTACTGAAAAAAAAAAAAAGGATGGCCTGAGGGTGAGTAAATTAACAGCAAATTTTCATTTTTGGGTGAACTATCCCTTTAAGTAACCCCTTTCTTTTGTCTCTGTACAGTACAGACCAACTGTGTGGACACAACCATAACCAACCTGCTGGAGCATACTGACCAGTTCAGCTCAGAGGCTGCTGCGAGCACACCTTCAGCTCCAGCCAAACCAGCAGCTTCCTCCACCCCGTCTGTAATGGCATCCACACCCAATTTAAAGGTACCAGTAACTCTCACATAACTTACTGAAATGATGCAGGAGCAAATGAATCAGTTTTTTATCCAAAGTTCTTGAATGAATCGTTCTTTTAAGTGGGTAACTGGTCAAGCCGGTTCACAGAATCGATCCAAAGAATCGGTTCGAAATGAATGAATCAAACCTAGAGTTGAAAGTCAGCTTTTCGGTCATGTCCGACAGAACCAAATGAGCTGTCCCATTTGGTTCTCTTTTTTTTTTTTTTTTTTTTTTTTGTTAATTTCGAAACTGGTCCTTTGGTTCAAGGGCTTTTCACACTGCGCTTAACCCCGGGTTATCGTCGTTCCAAACACCGCTTTTAAACCCTGGGTAAAGGAACGTTTCACACTTGTACAAGTGTACAAGTAGAATGTTACAGCTAGCAACAGACAACCAATCGCATACTCATGTTTGCATGCTTCGGACAGTCACGGAAACACTGCGCATTGTATATAAACAGTAAATTCAGCGTTTGAGAGGAAAAATGTCAAATGCTGACAGAAAACGCGACAATTTGAGTGAAGAAGAGACCGTTTCATTCTTACCTTTATAGTTCGAAATGTCTATTCAGTATAAACTCGAAAGTACAGTCGGCAATACGAGGATGCATCTAATCATTGACACCAAAAATATGCAAATTAGAACGTTAACCCAGGATTAAGGAATATACAGTGTTAATTGTTAACCCCGGGTAAATTATAAGCAGTGTGAAATGTGAAGCAAGATAACCCAGGATTCCGTTTACCCAGGGTTTAGAATGACCCAGGGTTAACTATTTCAAGTGTGAAAACCCCTAATAACCTGTCTGACCAGACTTATTGGCTCCTTCGGTGCTGCGCAAAGAACATGTGTGCTACCTCAGATATGCACCTTGCGCCATCAACCTGGGACTAAAGTTCGATGTGAACCGATCTGTTACCGGCTTAAAAGAAAGATTCGTTAAAGAATCAAACATCACTATTAACAAGACCATTTATGATTTATTATACACAATTTATAAATCAAATTTGCAATATTCTTCAATGCACTACAAAAAACAAGCTCTGTGTTTTGAGTTTGAACGCATCCTGTACAAACAGTACAATAGCCTCCTTCTTGCATGGCCTATATTAGTGAATTTACCTATAAATAGTAACTTTGAAGCCTTTTGCCTGACAGGATATTTATATAAATATGTCTGTGTATTTATTCAACAGCCATCTGCCAAATCTTTTGGGAGATCACCCATAGACAGACACATGACTCTACAGGAGAGAAAAGAAGCCTTATATGAATATGCAAGAAGGTAATTGTTTTAAAAAGACTAAAATGATGTTTGAAATCTGTTGTTTGTCAGTGTCCACTAGGTTTATTGTATAATAAATGTATGTTGTACTCCATTGTGTGTGTGTGTTGAGTTGAGTAATCCGAATCTTTACTTTGTTTACCCCACCCGCAGACGATACATTGAAAAACATGGACTGAACAAAGATGATGATCTATGACCGTGGACAAAGACACACCTGAGGAATTGTTTAGGAAAGACAGCTGCTTAACAAAATTCACATAGTCAAAGAAGAAATTATAGAGTTGACCCAGAAAGAAACAACATTTGTGTTCACCAAACATGCCGAGAGAAGACTGGATTTTTTCCTTACTTGTTTTTGTTTCTTTGTAAATCTTCTTGCATGGCAATCATGCATGTCTTTTTATTATTTCTCTCTGCAACAGAAAACAATTATTTTGGTAAACAATTTGTATTAAGACCCAGCGACCTTGGCACACTTCATATTATTTTTATAAGGTCTTTGGGTAGAAAATAAGGGTTCAGAAACATATACCAGTGAACTAAAACAACTTGAGGTTTATTATGTGGTTAAGGATACATGTTGATGCAATATCAGCTTTTAAAGACATTAAAGATCATATAGAAATGCAAAGACTTCTGATTGTGTCTCTTGTACTACTTTCTAGACTTAATACATCATCGGTAATTTATGTATCTGATTTATGAATATTTTTTGTGAAGGAAAATAAAGTTGTCAGGGATAGTTGTCATTTTTTTCAATAGGTCCTGTAGCATGTCTTACCTTCACAATGCTAATTTTTTGTTATCAGGTGTATTTTTTTGAAAAGATTTATTTTCAGCTGAATGATCAATACTCATGTACACAACAGTAAAGCCCAGTGACTGGACTACATGTTTATACTCACAACTTTTTCTTCATTTACACAAAATTAGGTTCCTAGATAAGGTTTAAACCTATCAGAGGTTTTATTTTTTTATCACTGCCATATAAATGAATTAGCACCTTGTAATGGTCATGGTAAACAAATGGAAGGGTTAAACTGTCAAAACCGCTTCAGTTTGGTTTTAATTGTCCTCTACAAGCAAACAAGTTTTGGAAAATATCCCTGCAGCCCCTCCTTCTTCACAAAAAAAACAATTTTTTAGATAAGCGTTTTGAATGTCGAGAGCCGTTATAACCGCTCGTCTAGCCAATGGCCATAAAGCCTGCCTAGCGATGCCTCCGTCAGCATAAACCAATCATAAAATGATTACACAAAGGAGCCAATGAGAGTGCTGGAAAGGGCGCATAGCAACCAATGAGAATGATGGAAATGTAGGTGATTTCTCCAGACTGAATAAGTAGGAGCACATCTCATTTTACGATCTCATTGTGAAGGCTTTTGAGTTAGAAGGTGTTAGTTTCAGTCATTTTGGGTTGTTAAGCAAACAAATAAGCAAGAATGAGGGAGATTGTGCATTTACAGGCTGGACAGTGCGGCAACCAGATTGGTGCCAAGGTAAGAAGTGAATAGATTTATTTTTATTTGTAATATTTTAAGTACCAGTTGGGCTTTTGGGGGGAAAGCTAATCCTCGCGGCTGTTATATTTTAAACGATTGCTGTTTTTTATTTAGTATTTCCAATTGGCTGACTTGTATTCGGTTTATTATCACTTAATCTTCAATACTAAAAGCTGTCTTGGTTTAAATATGATCCTGGATTAATCTTGCACGCAACAAGTTTTTAAATATGATCTTATTTTGAGTCATCAACTAAGAATCGACGAAAAATGACTTGATTTTTTTTTTCTTGAAGTACTTTGATTGTATAAAATCAACACGATTTGAATGAACTAATGGTGAAACAATGCGTTAGTTTTAGGGTGTTGGCCGCGCCGGACCGGCGAAATGTCCGATGCGCACGCGAGTCGGTTCTTTGTACTGATTTGGTTGAGCCGAATAGCTCGAGATTTGCTGCCCTACGGTTGTTATTCGATTGTAGGGGAGTCGAGACGCAGGCGAATAGATGAAAATGAACCGTTCAAACGAATCGATTCACTTGGAAGAATCACGTGTTGTAATGTGGCCGGTTGTATCTGGTTCATCTCATGGAAAAGTGCGGGAACGCTAATATGTAGCAAAAAAACTCCCTGGCCCCATGCAGAGACCGGATTTGAATCGCATCATATCATTGTGCAATACCCAAAGTTAAAATTCAGGACATTAGTGGTACTACGTCGCTGTTACTTTAAGCTCCCGGGTGGTGTAAAATGGCCCCGGTGACTTGGCAAACTCCATTTTACAATTGTGGAGACCGTGTAACGGGAAGCTCTGGCTATTCAATATTAGATTAACCTGGTTTTTAATTTTTTTTTTTTTTTTATTTATTTGCCTTTCATAAACCAATTCCATATTAATGCTCTTGGTCGTGGTCCAAAAAAAATAAAAAAAATTTTAACTCCTTTAACTAAATTGAATGGGAGAAATAAAGTCTTGTTTCTACTTTTGAATCCATCTTATTTCAGTTCTGGGAAGTCATTAGTGACGAGCATGGAATTGACCCAACAGGCAGTTACCATGGCGACAGTGACCTTCAGCTGGACAGAATTAATGTTTATTATAATGAAGCCTCAGGTGAGCAGAAATTTAATGCCTTTTGTGTTCTTTTACTTGACAAAGCTGTATTGTGTATATGTGCATTATATGGCGTTTGATTTGTTCTAAAAGTCTGGACTTCGTCATTTCAGGTGGAAAGTATGTTCCACGTGCTGTACTGGTGGATTTGGAGCCTGGTACAATGGACTCTGTGAGGTCCGGTCCATTTGGTCAGATCTTCAGACCAGACAACTTTGTTTTCGGTAACTTATTATATATATTTTTAGTTTTGTTTAAATATGTACCCGAGAGCGATGGTTGGCTGGCAAAATTTGAATGGCAAATTGTGACCTGATATGGCTCTAGTTCCCTTTGTGTAGAAGTAACTAAACTCCGAACCATTTTTGTTGTCATCCGATAGGCCAGAGTGGTGCTGGAAACAACTGGGCTAAGGGCCATTATACCGAAGGAGCTGAGCTGGTTGACTCAGTTTTGGATGTGGTTCGGAAAGAGGCGGAGAGTTGTGACTGTCTGCAGGGCTTCCAGCTCACTCACTCCTTGGGTGGAGGTACAGGGTCTGGTATGGGTACCCTCCTCATTAGCAAAATCCGTGAAGAGTACCCTGACCGTATCATGAACACCTTCAGCGTGGTGCCCTCTCCTAAAGTCTCAGACACAGTGGTAGAGCCCTACAATGCCACACTGTCGGTCCATCAGCTGGTGGAAAACACAGATGAGACCTACTGTATCGATAACGAAGCCCTTTATGACATCTGCTTCCGCACTCTTAAACTCACAACACCTACATATGGTGACCTCAACCACCTCGTCTCTGCCACCATGAGCGGTGTCACTACCTGCCTGAGGTTTCCCGGTCAGTTGAACGCAGATCTCCGTAAACTGGCAGTGAACATGGTGCCCTTCCCCCGTCTGCACTTCTTCATGCCCGGCTTCGCTCCTCTGACCAGCAGAGGCAGCCAGCAGTACCGCGCCCTGACTGTTCCCGAGCTCACCCAGCAAATGTTCGACGCCAAAAACATGATGGCTGCCTGCGACCCCCGTCACGGCCGCTACCTGACAGTGGCAGCTGTGTTCCGTGGCCGTATGTCCATGAAGGAGGTGGATGAGCAGATGCTCAATGTTCAGAACAAGAACAGCAGCTACTTCGTAGAATGGATCCCCAACAACGTCAAGACCGCCGTCTGTGACATTCCACCTCGTGGTCTCAAAATGGCTGCCACCTTCATCGGCAACAGCACTGCCATCCAGGAGCTGTTCAAGAGAATCTCTGAGCAGTTCACGGCCATGTTCAGGCGCAAGGCTTTCCTGCATTGGTACACAGGAGAGGGCATGGACGAGATGGAGTTCACAGAGGCTGAGAGCAACATGAACGACCTGGTGTCCGAATACCAGCAATACCAGGATGCCACCGCTGAGGAGGAAGGAGAGTTTGAGGAGGAGGGTGAAGAGGAGCTTGCTTAAGTTAACACTTCTGCTGTTTTCCATGGTGTTTTTGTTTTCCTTTTTCAAAACTTGTCCCTCGTTTAAATTTTTTCTTACTGCATTTTCTGTCACTTAAAACCTTCAGTTGTTCCTTTTTCATGTAAATGTTAATAAAACAAATACAAGAAATTCACTGGTTTAGTAGTGTTTCTCTATTCTTCACAAGTGAAGGTCTTACAAGACCAAAGAGATGTGAAAATAAAGGTTTTAAACTCTATGAAAGCTTAAAGGTTGATTTTTCTAATTGAGCTCTGAAATGGTCAGGTCTGAACTGTCTTTGCAGTTCATCTACATGTAACCACTAGATTTAAGGTTTTGCAAGTAGTTTAACTAAAAATGCCCATTTGTCAAGTACCCTAATTGATTTCTTGTGACCACTCAAAAGTGGTTGTAGAAAATACTGTGCTAGTGTTTTATGGTCCTAAATTCAATCTAAATTCCTAGTCTGCAAGACCGGAAGGTACAATAATAGTGTTGGCATAAAATGCCAAACCATATTCTCAAGCTGCATCCTCCGGAGGTCACATTTGAAGACTGCCTACATCATTGAGGCAGTCTCGTTTAAGAATATAAACCATTAGATTGCAAAGTAAGAAACACATGACTGTATTTTACACCTCCCGAGGAATAAGTAAATTTTATTACGGTTATTTTTCTTAAATAAGACACCCTTGAAGATGTCTGCTGCTTCAGTCACATTTGTGAAATTCTGTTTGTCACTGAACATGTAATCTGTTAGATCTGTATCAATGTAGTGTTTTCAGTCCAATTTCCTGAAGTCATCTGGTTTCCATTTGATTCCAGCTTTGAGAAATTTTTGAATTTTATGTACCTTTTCAGCAGTTCTACAATTTATAGGGGTCTTTTTCTAGTTTAGATCTGAATGTTAACAGAAGAATTTAAATGGCATAAGTGCAGATTTGTATATATTTTACAAACATGATTATAGGACATTCCATAAATATACAAATATACAGATACAATGGACACAAATATAAAAATAAATGCACATACAGTGAAGTATGAGAAGCCTTCCATTCCATCAGCAATCACAGTCTGTAAACATTTAGAAAGCATCTTTTATAAATCCCTGATGCATGTTAAAAATTCACTAAATGAAACCGGTGTTTCACGTGAATGGCTGATGTCTGCTCTGAGGTGTTCAGCATTCATACAAGAGGAAGTGTATAGGCCCAGACCACAATCACAGCTCTGTTCTGTCTCTGAGGCCCTTGGCTACATTAACATTTCTGATGACCTAATCTAAAACCATTAGACCACAGTAGCAATGGATTCAAATGAGAATAAGTAACATTTACCCCTGGATTCACAGCCTAGTCCCAGACTAAAATCCTGTTTGAGCTGTTTATCTGAAAGTAACTTGCACTGACGTATCTTAAAATATGTCAATGTTTTTTTCTAAGGCATGTTTATAAAAGCTACTTAAATGTCCTAATTGAACTAAGGCCTAATCCTGTCTTAATCTAAGCCCTATCTGTGAAACCTTTTGTGATTACATTTTCTCTTTGTCCAATGCCACATGGTTATTGCAGTTCTCTGGGTTTGTTCACAAAAATGTTACGAGATCTTGTTGTTGAGCTGCCCAGGATAATGCTCAAACTGTTTCTCAGCCTCCTCACTGAATGAATCACCTGGAAACACAAATAATACAAATTAAGTTTAAATTTCAATCCAACAAGAAAACCGAAGATAGTAAAAAATACTTCAGTTGCATTTAGTGCTGAGCTAAAATATCTGATTAAGCAAGCATGTCATTTCATTCCCCTCAAATGTTTAATAGAATCGGGCAAGTCTGAACGACCCAGTGAACAACAGCCCGTCTCACCAAGATGACATTTATGTAACCAGACACGGTTGCCATCGTATTTGCAGTTGCACCGCATAGCGTTGTTGGTGAAGTCGCTCTCAGCTACCTCAAAGTTGGGGTTTATTATGACCTGAGAAAGAGAAAAAGATTAGACTGATACAGGAAAACCTGGATGCATAATTGTAATCAAACTTGATTCAGCTAACAGCATAATCAGCAAAGTGTGTCCAAGTAGTGACAGCAAGAACTTTAAAATGAACGACTGCATTCTGGACTTTTTGTTAATCCTAATCCGGGAGGGCCTTTTCCAGTAAAATCCTTCCTCCACCCTGCCTCTGTGTAATTAAGGTTTATTACATCATTAATCAAACCAAATCCTATTACTCTTCTAACCCTTGCATTCCTGGACATCATGGTGAACTGTGCACGAGAGCTGACTAATCTCCACCACTAGAGGGCAGAACTGCAACAGCTCTACAACTATGTGACCTGCTGAAAAGCCCAGACAATGGGGTCCTACGGGACCAAAGTCTGCTCATGTAACAGTCTTTGCTGTTAGTGTGCAATCTAGCTGGTGGAAATACATTTCTAACAAAGTACCAAAGTGGTTTCTCTTCCTTTGACAAATACCATAAGTGAATACCTGCAGAATGTAGTTTCCTGGTTTAACATCTGTAATGTCAATCCACTGGCAGTCGATATCATGTCTGTACAAGTCCCAGCAGCCCACTGTGATGCCCTGCTCACCAAAGTTAGCACATTCGTAGCGCTTCGAAACACCTGCAACAAGGGAAGTGGTACTACTGTATTTCTGGAGACATTTGCCAATATTCCAGGCAAAGAACACCTTAAACCAGCCTTATATTAAACCACCTTAAACCAGTTTTTGCATTCCACTGCGCTGCTTTTCCATTGTTTTTCTATGTAAACATGCACCAGCTTGTTCCTGGAGGGTCATTGTCCTGTAGAGTTTAGCTCCAAGTTGGAGCCTCCAACCATAATTAAACACACCTGAACCAGCTAATCAATTTCTTCAGACTTACTGGAAGCTTTTAAGCAAGTGTGTTGGAGCTAAAATCTGCAGAACATTGGACCTCCAAGAGCAGGATTGGACACCCCTGCACGAACGTTTGAACATTGCGCTCATCTCTTGTGAGCTAAAAAAAAGTACAACTTTTTCAACCTTGTTTTTTTTTCACTACGATAGATGTTGTGTTTTTGCATTCCACTAGGCTGCGTTTCTATTGTTTTTCTATGTAAACATGCTACAGACATTAAACCACTGAAATTTCGAAACACTTATGACGTAACGAAGCCTCGTTTACTGAAATCATGTGACTTTGGCAGTTTGATACAAGCTCCGAACCACTGATTCAAAACTAAAGATTCATAAAGCTTCGAAGCTTCATGAAGCAGTGTTTTGAAATCACCCATTTCCAGATATTGCTGAACAAAGTCGTTATTTATTTTTTATTTTTTTGGCGCACAAAAAGTATTCTCGTTGCTTCATAACATTAAGGTTGAACCACTGTAGTCAAACGAACTGTTTTAAATATGTAGAGGCCTCACTGAGCCATCAGATTTTATGAAAAATATCTTAATTTGTACTCCGAAGATGAACGAAAATCTTACGGGTGTGGAACAACATGAGGGTGAGTAATTAATGACAGAATTTTCATTTTTGGGTGAATTATCCCTTTAAGCCTTGTCTGTGAAAGGTAAACGTGATTTTACCAAGTACAACATGTTCCTGGATCAACATTTTTGTTGATCCTGGAACAACATTCCAATCAACCAATCAGATTTGAGGGACAAGTTTACCATTTATGTCAAGTTTAGGCTTACAACCTGGGTTAGGTGCTTCCACAACAGTGTTCTTCAACTATCATTTCCCTCTGATTTTAGGGATAAGATATGGGTAGGGTTAGGTTTAGGGGTTGGGAAAAGGTTAGGACTAAATTTTCGGATAGGAATGTTGTTCCAGTATCAACAAAATATGTAGATCCAGAAATATGTCTTACTTGGCAAAATCATGGTGACCGTCTGTGAAACCAGGCATTAGTGTCTTTAATATTAATTTCTTCAAATCTAAAGTATGCATAACACACCAGATATATAAAAGTGTCAGAGCAGATTTAAAGTTTTGGTCACTGTACTGTATTGGTATTAGAAATGATCCCTAAACAGATTTCAAAAGTAGACTCACTATACTCAGTAGTCTAGAGACCCCTAGTGGATAAACAACTACCTTGGTATAAAAGCCAAAATGTATGGCAGTTACTATGAAACAAATCATTTATAGCACTGAAATAAAATTTTCCTTGATCTTTGGAAATAAAAGAGTTTATTGTAGCATGAAAACATCCTGTAACTCAAAACTTTATGAAAAATAAATTGATTATTTCTGTCACAAATAAACTAACTTTATAAATAGACCTCAATAATAAAGTATTTTAAATTCATATATATTATACACTGCTCGGCCAAAAAAAAAAGTCGCTGTTTGGATTTTAATAGGCAAATACTTAAGAGTCTATGGATGGATCATTATCACAGTGACTATTATTTTTCTAGCATGTTATATGTTTGGCAACGGTTCTTTTGACCCTAAAAGATGGAGTGTGTAGCTTTTCATTTCTTAAACAACCATGTTTTAAGACATATCATGGCCATATTCCAGGATGACAATGTCAAGATTCATCAGGCTCAAACTGTGAAAGAATTGTTGGGAGGGAGCATGAAGAATCATTTTCACACATGAATTGGCACTGACCTTAACCTCAGTGTAAGTTTTTGGGATGTGCTGGAGGAGACTTTACAGAGTGCTCCCCTCTTGCATTGTCAATACAAGATCTTAACCAAAAAATGATGCACCTCTCGGTGGAAATAAATGTTGTAATGTTATTTCCGTCAAGAGGTGCATCAATTTCTGGTTAAGATCTTGTATTGACAATGCAAGAGGAGAGCACTCTGTAAAGTCTCCTTTTTGATGATAATCTAATTATATGACCAGCACCTGTACATGGTTGTTTAAGAAATGAAAAGCTACACACTCCATCTTTAAGGGTTGAATGAACCGTTGCCAAACATATAACATGCTAGAAACATAATAATCACTGTAATAATGATCCATTCATAGATTCTTAAGTATTTGCCTATTAAAATCCAAACAGTGATGTTTTTTTTGGCCGGGCCAAATTATATATATATATATATAATTAAAAAAATGTGTTTTGTGTTCATCATAGAGACACCTCTGTCTTACCTTCATGGCATGCTGTGTCCTCCAGGCAGAAGCTCGCTTTATGTCCGTCTGCCACTTTGGTCCCATTTAGAGACAGCAGGTCATAATAGGTGAAGATATCCATACTATGATAGTGCCTGGAGGTTATAAACACAGTCTTCTGAAATTCTACAGGGTTAAACCATCCAAAAATCATCATTCAAATATAACCGGCTATAAGGAATATCATTTTAAAAATGATATCAATGTACCAATATGTATGTGTTGTGTACAATAACTGATTTTAAGCTATCTTGATTCCTGTAAACTGCAACCTGTAAACTGTCATTTTCATGGATGAAAAAAAAAAACGATTTAAAAGGCCTTGGAGAGCAGATTCAGTGCTGTAGGCCTGTAGGAGGGAACTGAAGCCAGAGTGTAAACACCAGTCTCTCAGACACTGGCCTCAGTCCCAATCCCGGCTGTGTGTGTGTCCTTTCAGCACGAGCACACAACAGGTTTCCTCATCATTGTGTTGGGCACATACACCGAGAAACCTGATGTCTGCTAGTTTGCAGTGTAAACACAGACCACCACAAAGAGTTAATGGAGACTTTTCAGAGCTGCACTAACTCATAAATCATCTGAAAAATGCATGGTGTGGGGAGTATAAAATTCACTGACTACGTAAAAATTAATAGGAAAAATAATTTCTAAAGCTCTACAGCTTCTACACCATTGAATGCAAACTTTGCAGTGATCTACAGCATTGAGAGGCCACTTTAAAGGGAAAGTCAACACAAAAATGAAATTCCTGTTTTTTTCTTTGAATATCAAAAGTAGTATCTTTGAAGAAGTAGGTCTTGAGCAGTTCAAATCGAACTCAAGAACCAAATCAGTGAACTAATAATTTTTGAGCCAGTTCTTTTTAGTGAACTGGCTCATTTGGTTAAAAAAAGTGTGAAAATTGTGGGAAAAAATTGTTTATTTACAAAACATCTCATTTTGTTTTACAGAATAACATGAGGGAGAGTAAATGGTTTTCATGAATGGTTATTTATAGTTTTTAATGGTTTTCATGTATTATGAACTTTAGCCAGTAGGTGGCGCATCCACCACCGGAGGAAATTATTATTTAATAATATTATATGTTTCTTTTAGTTATAAGCTAAATACCTATGTGAATATATGTTATATGTAAATATAACTGGTTTGCCACCAGGCTATTTGGTCCCCAATACATCTCAATAAGAGTAAATATTTTACCAATTTTTAAAATACAGTTTTAAGACTTCAATTCATAGACTTCAATGCAGACAGCACAGAATAACTTTTACTGATGCAATAGTTGTTTAAAAATGAAGAAAAGAAAATAGGACGAAGAAATTATGACCATGCAGACTTAAAAATATTAAAGGGTTAGTTCACTCAAAAATGAAAATAAAGTCATTTATTACTCACCCTCATGTCGTTCCACAACCGTAAGCGACGAGAATACTTTTTGTGCTCCAAAAAAAACAAAATAACGACTTTTCAACAATATAGTGATTGTCCGATTTCAAAACACTGCTTCGGAGCTTTACGAATCGAATCAGTGGCCCATCACTATATTGTTGAAAAGCCGTTATTTTGTTTTTTTGGCGCACAAAAAGTATTCTTGTCGCTTTATAATATTAAGGTAGAACTACTGAACTCACATGAACTGTTTTAAATATGTTTTTAGTACCTTTATGGATCTTGAGAGAGGATGTCATTGCTTTGAATGCAGGCCTCACTGAGCCATCGGATTTAATCAAAAATATCTTAATTTGTGTTCCGAAGATGAATGAAGGCCTTACAGGTGTGGAACGATATGAGGGTGAGTAATAAATGACATTATTTTCATTTTTGGGTGAACTAACCCTTTAATATTTAAGCACTTAGCTCATGCACTACACTTCAGCTTGGTGTAGTTGAAGATTTTACCATGACGAACAGAAACCACTGTGAGACTGATATAACCAGCCCTGGATCATGTCAGCACACGTGTGTTCATTTAAAGCAGAGACTGCCAGCTTGAACTTTCATTCACCCTGTAGGCTGTCCAGGGTCTGAAAGCCTCTGCTCTGGTTTGTAGGAAGAAATTTATATCAGTTTATGACCTTTAGGAATCAGACAATCAGCCGACATTACCACTAGCGCTCAGTGTTAGTAAAGCCATATGGGTCCTTGGGGCTACAGCTGGATCAGGATGGAGCAAAAGGAGATTCAGTGAAGCTGCCAGATGCTCAAAAGAAAAACACATTTGATAGATCTCTGTTCAAACCAAGCAAGCCAATCCAATACTCTCAGCGAACAACATTACCATAAGTGAACATGAATCTATTTATGCATAATTCAATCAAAGTTCCAGTCTTTATGCTGTCATGCATACACAAATGCAGACATGAATGCTTGGCCAATGCATTGCAACATAAGTTTACTTATCATGCATTATTGCATAACTGTGGCATAAAAAAAAAAACTCACTACTAAGGGGATGGTAGAATTAAAGGAATAATTCACCCAAAAATGAAAATTATTCCATAATCTATTCACTCTCAAGCCATCCTAGGTGTATATAATAATAATAATAATAATAATAATACATTTTATTTAAAGGCGCCTTTCAAGACACTCAAGGACACCGTACAGTAGGATGATAGTCATAAAACAAATCAAGACACGATACAACAAGCAACAGCTATATAACATACAATATTTAAAACCAGAGAAATCAGAGAAAGCTAATTTAAATAGGTAGGTTTTAAGACGTGATTTAAAAGTAGCCAGACAATGACTTTCTTGTAGAGATTGTGGAAGAGAATTCCAGAGAAAAGGAGCAGCACAGCTGAATGCCCTGGACCCCATAGTGACTAAACGAACAGAGGGTACAACAAGAGAGACAGAAGAGGATGATCGAAGTGTACGCTTCGGAGTGTAGATGTGAAGCAGTTCGGAGAGATACAAGGGTGCAAGATTGTGAAGAGCTTTAAAAGTGAGAAGCAGAATCTTATACTCTACCCTGATATTTAACAGTAATCAATGCGTGAAGTGACTAGAGCGTGTACAAGAATGGCTGTGGAGTTGGATGTGAGAAATGGACGAAGACGGCTGATGTTCCGTAGGTGGAAATATGCAGACAAAGTAATATTGTTTACATGTGTTTCAAAAGACAAAGTACTATCGAGGACGACACCCAGACTCTTAACCTGAGAAGATGGAGAGAATTATCAATAGAAATTGAAAAGCTATTGGATTTTGACAAATTGGATTTAGTGCCAACAAGAAGAACCTCTGTTTTATCAGTATTCAACTTGAGAAAATTGTGTGAAAACCAGGATTTAATCTCTTCTAAACAATCTGAGAGAGAAGAAGATAGAAGAGTAGAGTTTGGCTTGGATGATAAGTAGAGCTGGGTGTCGTCCGCATAGCAATGAAAACTAATGCCATATTTCCTGAATGTGACTTTATTCTTTCAGCCGAACACAACTGTAGTCTAGTTATGGCGGGAAGAGTGACCTCTGACCCGACACATGATGCATTGATGAATGCAGAAGTGCAGAGGATAGAGCAAAACAAAACCGGTCACGAATTAGAAATCTAAGACGAACATTTTTTGATATAAGAGAAGAGGAACTTGAGTTTGTTGCGCAGCTCTATTTGAAACAAATCTAAATTGTCTACTCTGACCTAAGCTTACGTTACTCCTACATCCTACGTCATGTGTCGGGTCAGAGGTCACTCTTCCGAGTTGCATCGTCCTACAGCTGTTGTTGGAAGCTAGTGATTATAGTTTATAAAGTTTTAAATATGAATATTCTTCTTACAAAAACCCATCGCTTCACTTCAGAAAGCATTTATTAACCCACTGGAGCCGTATGGATTACTTTTATGATGGATGGATGCGCTTTTTGGAACTTCAAAAACTCGGGAACCATTCACTCCCATTACAAAGCTGGGAAGAGCGAGGATATTTTTTAATATAACTCTGATTGTGTTCAGCTGAAAGAATAAAGTCATATATACCTAGGATGACTTGAGGGTGAGTAAATCATGGGATAATTTTGGTGAACTATCCCTTTAACTTCAAATGTCCAAGGCATTAAATTGGATGTTGACAAGTCTAACTTGGTTGGCAAGTGTCTTCAAACTGTTGTCATGACAGTAGTAGACCAGAAGACCATAGAAGAAGACATTTTATGGATAAAGCCCATTGTAGTGCTACTTGTGGCAATGCTAAGAATGCAATGACAATAGTCCATGCATTAGGCATCATGAACTAACAATGAACATATTTATAGTGTTAATTAATCAAGGATCTAAGATTAATAAATGCTGTAAAAGTATTGTTTAATTTTGTTTCATATTAACTAATGTTAGCATATGGAACCATATTGTAGAGTGTTTGTAGGCCAAAACCCAGAAACGAGTTAGCATTTTAGCACTTCTGCTTCCATCGTCCTGAATGCGGGTGTTCAAATGGGTTTTTGGTTAAGTGCCTGAAATAAGGTCTGTCATAAACTCAAGATATTTTCCTGTTTTATTCTATGACATAAAATACATCAGTAATACCCTCTTGTGATTTTTAAGCTTTTACTTGTCTTGAAAAAATGGCTAAATGGGACTACAGAGTTTGTCGGGACATTAAATGGTAAGCTCATCTACTCACTAGTCCGTTTTCACAGCCTTATTGTATTTATAATTGTGCTTTTGCAAACTATTCAAACTCAAACTTTCAGGAAAAAAAGTTTTTGAAAGAGTTGATGGTGGTGACATTGAAATCATGCGAACGTGGTATGATTCATTAATAGCCTACTTCTGGCGATTGTATTTAAGGTTTTTAAAAATTCATAAAAGTTGTGTTAATTTGTGAAGATTATCATGATGAACAAAACGTGCAAGAATCATTAGCTTTTGTTGGTCACAGAGCTTATTTTCTGCAATAATCTAAAAGCCAATGGAAAAATCAGAGGTTGTTGCTAACTTTTGTGATGAAATTGAGCTTGCATAGCTATAAGCGCTATAAGCGTTTGCATACTTGGGTCTAAAACACATGCTCCACATGCAAGGCAGGACATATAGACTGCCGGCCAGGTATGAGACTTGAAAATCAGCCAAAACAAGAGCTCCATTTACCTATGGCATTCGTGCCACACCCATGAGTGGCGGCCGAGCCGTGGTCTGAAGTCAGCCTTGCCGATGTTGTGTATCTGGGAGGAGAAGCGTAGCAGGCGACGTTGGCCATACGGCCAGTTGGCTTGAGCAGCTGATTTGGTGAGGCAGTTCTCCTCTGCTGCGCAGTACAGCAGGTGCAGGGGTCGGTCCTCGATGTAAACGGTCTGCTCCACCAACGGAGCGTTCAGCACCAGGTCCGAAGCCGCTAGGGATTGTTGTGAGAAAGGGACCACAATGATACCCAAACATGATGGAATAACATTTCAACCCTTCTTTTGGAACACATGCTAACAAACTTTTCTTTACAGACTTGCATATCACTCACTGTCTGAGCAAATGACGCCAGCGGAGAACTGTGCTCCGGCTCTTTTGCAGCTGACGACAGGATGATGCTGACAGTCGGTCAGAGTCATCTCATCTCCCTTACACTTCACTCCGCTCAGAACCATCTCCGTCACATTACTGCTGTCCCAGTACCACGTTTCCTTAACACAGGGGAGAGCTCATCAGTAGATTAATGAATAGGGCAAATTATTGAACATGGATAAAGCAAGACACACAATACAAAGCATGGTAATGTCAGCATTAGAAATGAATTAAATCTGAATAGCAAAAATAATGGCTAATACTTCCACTGGTCAAACAAACATATAGTCCCGCCTCACACTCAAACCATTGGTTGAGCGTTGGTGTTGTCGGCTGCCATATTTTGAGCCACAATGTTTACACTTTCAGTCTATGAATAAATTGCTTACAATTGCAAAAAATTAATCATCATCATCAAAAAAATAAATAAATAAAGTGGATAAAGCAGAGATAATTATATACTGTTGGGAATAATAATGCTATTAATAAGTTATTAAAATATAATGTTAATGTTTTAAGCACACTGAACACACTTCAATGTTTTAGTAACCTTATCTGGACTATTTTAACTTTCATTGCTTACTTGTCTATTAAGTGGCAAAATAATCATTCAAAAGTTTGGGGTTGGTAAGATTTTTTAATGTTTTTGAAAGAAGTTTTTTATGCTCATCAAGGCTGCATTCATTTGATATTTATTTGATATTCAAAAAGACAGTAAAAACACTAATATTGTGAAATATTATTACAAATTAAAATAATTATTTTGATATATATTTTAAAAAAAAATTATATTAAAAAAAATTCTTCAGAAATAATTCTAATATGCTGATTTGCTGCTCAAGAAACATTTCTTATTATTATCAATGTTGAAAACAGTTGTGCTGCTTAATATTTTTGTGGAATCCTTGAAACATTTTTTTTCAGGATTCTTTGATGAATAGAAAGTTCAAAACCACAGAATTATTTAAAATAGAAATCATATGGAACATAAACTGTTGATCAATTTAATGCATCCTTGCTGAATAAAAAATAAATGTACTGACCCCAGACTTTTGAACAGTAGTGTATACTTCACGCATGAATAGCTCACAAATCATGTTAATATGGGATTTCAAAACCAATCAAGCTGCAATCAGTCAGTCCCATAGCACCTTTCTTACTCACAGTGATAGCATGCAGGCAGTATCTGAGGCCTAACTGTTTGCACGCCACCATGGCTTCTCTTGTGGTCCAGTTGTCACTGCATATAGTTCCCCACCTGGACTGGACCTGAACCTCGACACGACCCTCGTGATCCGTCCTGCCCCCCACCATACGGATCTGCAGACAGACCCCCACTGCAAGGGCTTAGCATGCAAACTAGGCTAAATACAGTGCTAACCCAGCTATGCTAATGCTTGGATTACAAAGTTATATCTGCTAGTAGTGATTTTAGTAGGTTATTGTGATCAGTTCCTGAGGCAAAAGAGCATGGCACGTTTTACTGGTAAGTTTATGTATTGCAGGGCTAAGAGGTGTTAGCATTATGCCCTGTTCACACTGACACCTCTCTTGAAAATGTATTATGGTAATCAGTTTAAAACTTTTGAAAATAAATGCCTTCCTGTCAGTGTGAACACTTACACTGCCAAAAAAAAAAAAAAAAAAAAAGATTTTCCTGAGTAAGAAAAAATCTTTTTCTTTTTTTCTTTTCTTTTTCTTTTCTTTTCTTTTTTTTTTTTTTGCAGTGTATTTCAGGGGATTAACTGTTCTGCATAATGAGCCAAAAAATAAATTATCGCTGCAAAGAACCACACAACAGATGTGCAAACAATAACTTTTATGCCTAATTACAAAAATGTATATGCTTAATTTCATAACAGTTTTCATGGATTTGAATTTTAATATCAGCCTACCTCCTTCCTATTTAGTAAGCATCCTTAAAGGGAACCTTTTGTGTTAAGATGCTAAGCTAATTCAGCAATGTTGTGTATTTAAAGCCTGCACAGAATTTGCACCTACAGAAAGCTCAGCTGAACACCCATTAATCATATTTTTTTTTCTTCCAGATTTTTCTACATAATCAACACAGAAAATGTGGAAAATGATTTGTCTGGGTCTACTTTTTTTAATGCACAAATGTTTTGCATTTCCCTGAGAAACTTCGCGCTTGCTTGCAAAACTTTTGCATTCCCTAGCAAAACATTTGTGTTCCCCCAAGAAACTTTGCGTTCTCTCAAGAAACTTTTGCGTTCCCTCAAGAAACTTTGCATTTGCTTGCAAAACCTTTTGCATTCCCTAGCAAAACTTTGGCATTACCCCAAGAAACATTTGCATTCCCCCAAGAAACTTTGCGTTCTCCCAAGAAACTTTGCATTTCCCCAAGAAACTTTGCGTTCTCTCAAGAAACTTTTGCGTTTCCCCAAGAAACTTTGCGTTTCCCCAAGAAACTTTGCGTTCTCTCAAGAAACATTTGCGTTCCCCCAAGAAAATTTTGTTTCCCCAAGAAACTTTGGGTTTCCCTAAGAAACTTTGCATTCTCACAAGAAACTTTGCGTTTCCCCAAGAAACTTTGCGTTTGCTCGCAAAACCTTTTGCGTTCCCTAGCAAAACTTTGGCGTTCCCCCAATAAAATTTGTGTTTGCTCACCAAACCATTGCGTACATTTTGCAAGCGAATGCAAAGTTTCTCACGGGAGTGCAAAACATTTACTAGAGAATTGACAAATAATTTTTTTCCTTCACCGTGTCCTTTTAGGGGCTCCGTAGACCTGCAATAAACATTGCATTATATTTGAATTATATTTTAAATTTTGCACCGCCATTTCAGTTTTCTTGCATTGGAGTTTTTTTTATACTAAGCTGATTTTTTGAAGGTTATTAGAGTTTTGTTGTACATGTAAACGTGCTCAGCCTTAAGGTGACACCGTTTCTGTGCAACCCCCTCCATAATAACCTCCATGCTATATTCACTTGAACCATGTCTGTGCATGTGTTGTATGTTACATAGTTATTATCTTACTCTCAGGCCACTGCTGGCATGTCCCAACCCCAGCTGTCTGCACACTACCATGGCCTCCCGAGATGTCCATCCGTCCCCACAGATCAAACCCCAGTCCCTCATCTCACTGCCTGTAGGGAGCAGCAGCTCCACCCTCCCCTCCAACCGCGTTCGACCCCCTGTCAGGCGGATCTGCGACGGGTTACAAAGCAAGCATGAGAAAGAATTAAAAGACTTAAGAACCTTGACTTTGATCATTTGAACTTGATAAGCAGTGCTGCTTTAGGGCTGTGAGAACATTTTACTGTGCATTGCATCACCTATTTCAATAAAAGCAAGCTCATTTTAAGTGATTTTACAGATTTTGGTGTTGCAATGCTTTAGTTTGGATCAGCCCTGAACAGCATTGTTAGTTTTCATAGCTGAGCTAAGAAAAATGTTAACATAATACAAAAAATGCACATAAGCGTTAGTCGTAAATGAAGACACTTTGATGTGGGCCTCAAAGATTTTCTGTCTGTGGACTCTGAAGTCTGATACATCAGGGGCAATTCTGGTTAAGTATATTAAATGTTAAACGTTAGATAAAAGCAGATTTGAGGCAGTTTTTTCTAGTTTACTTGGATGAAATAAAATAACAGTAGAATCATCATGTATGTGTCTGACCGATTTCTCAAAGCCCATGTAGGGAATGTTGCAGATGACGGAGGCGTCCTCCATGTGTTTGCAGTCTTCAGCAGTGATGCTCTTATGAGGACAGTCCCACAGGCTCTTCTCATCACCCCGACACTGAACCTCATTCATGTAGATGGGACCCATGCCTGTGGAGGTATCATAACATGCTTTGAATAGGATGGGATATCTATCTATCTGTCTATCTATCTATATTTATCCATCCATCCATCCATCCATCCATCCGTCCATCTATCTATCTATCTATCTATCATTGCCCACCTTGGCCCATTCGCGCTCCGGTCAGAGCTTCTTTAGCAGTACCGAAGCCCAGCTCTCTACACACCACGCTGGCGGACTGCAGGTTCCAGTGGTCATCACACACTGTACCCCACTCACTCCCCTTCAGGACCTCCACACGGCCCTCACCTGCCTTTGCACCGCCCTTCAGACGCACCTGAGACTGGAGAATGAGAAGGAGCATGATCATTGGAAGCCATAATACAGGTGTTTTTTTAAAACAGTTGATATTACTTTCAGAAATCCTAATTAGTCCATTAAAAATGAATGAATTTAAAATGATTTAGCTTTATCTAATCACCATTGGATTGAGCTTGACTCTACGTGCTCTGCCCTGTGTGAACAGTGGCCCAGGCACACAGTTGACTATAGCCGCTCCTCCATTTGGACAGGGGGCGGTAGAGTTTGCTTTACTGAACTCCATAGTGCATGCTGAAAGATGAGCCTCATTTCCTGTGCAGGCCACTGAGTGGATCCTATACACATTCTGGTGACTAAACAGAAACACAAATTATCAAATGAATAAAACATTCCAAAACAATAGCAAGAAATTTCAATAATATTCTACCTGCTAAAAGGATAATTACTGCTGTATGTGCAAAGTAACAACAATTTATTATGTACCACATACGTGGTACATAATAAATTGTTGTTACTTTGCATATACAACAGTAATTATCCTTTTAGCAGATAATACACCAGAAGATGACTTTGAATTTTGAACCTTGCTGTGCTCAGACAAGGAAACCTGAATGGAAAGTATGACAGATTTCTCACATTCTATCAACTTGCTGAGAAATAGTGTCCAGTCCAGTGTGAGCAAACAGTACATGCTGACCTTGCTTTTCCACTGGAGGTCTTGTTCAATTCACATTTTCGGTGCGAGTAAACCTCACTCCTCTGATCTCAAGAGATGCTCTAGCGACTGGGTTGCAGCCTTTAGCCTCCTCGTTAGAGCGTCCGACTCCCACGCCAGAGACCCAGGTTCGAGGCCCGCACAGAGCGGGGCGAGTAGGACCTGGGTAGAGGGGTTACATTGGTGCCGTGACCCGGATGGGAGTGAGGTTTAGGGGGATAAGTGTAACGGAGGCCAGCTAGTAGTTGCTGTGCGAGTAAACCTCACTCCTCTGATCTCAAGAGATGCTCTAGTGACTGACGCTAGAGGTTGCAGCCTTTAGCCTCCTTGTTAGAGCATCCAACTCCCACACCGGAGACCCAGGTTCGAGGCCCACACAGAGCAGGGCGAGTAGGACCTGGGTAGAGGGGTTACATTGGTGCCGTGACCCGGATGGGAGTGAGGTTTAGGGGGTGAGTGTAACGGAGGCCAGCTAGTAGTTACTGTGCGAGTAAACCTCACTCCTCTGATCTCAAAAGATGCTCTAGCGACTGACGCTAGGGGTTGCAGCCTTTAGCCTCCTCGTTAGAGCGCCCGACTCCCACGCCGGAGACCCAGGTTTGAGGCCCGCACAGAGCGGGGCGAGTAGGACCTGGGTAGAGGGGTGACATTGGTGCCGTGACCCGGATGAGAGTGAGGTTTAGGGGGGTGAGTGTAACGGAGGCCAGCTAGTAGTTGCTGCGCGAGTAAACCTCACTCCTCTGATCTCAAGAGATGCTCTAGCGACTGACACTAGAGGTTGCAGCCTTTAGCCTCCTTGTTAGAGCGTCCAACTCCCACGCAAGAGACCCAGGTTCAAGTCCCGCGCAGAGCCGGGCGAGTAGGACCTGGGTGAGGGGTTACATTGGTGCCGTGACCCGGATGGGAGTGAGGTTTAGGGGGGTGAGTGTAACGGAGGCCAGCTAGTAGTTGCTGTGCGAGTAAACCTCACTCCTCTGATCTCAAGAGATGCTCTAGCGACTGACGCTAGAGGTTGCAGCCTTTAGCCTCCTTGTTAGAGCGTCCGACTCCCGCGCAGAGCGGGGCGAGTAGGACCTGGGTAGAGGGGTTACATATATATTAGAGGTGTATCGCTACAGAGAAGTCATGGTTTGGTACATACCTTAGTTTTGGGGTCATGGTTCGGTATGATTTCAGTACAATAGGAAAAATGGTCACACTTAGTGTTAGTTTAGGGCCCAATTCTCACTATTAACTAACTAAGACTTTTAAGTGTTACCGGACAAAGGAACAAATCCACAAAGCTAGGTTTCTTTTATTTTATTCTGAATAGACAGTGGTGCAAATCACAGTTCGATCCACCTAATGGCATTTAGTCCCCTAGTTGGTACAGTACAGCCTCCTTTAGTGTATTAAGCACTAAGCAGTGAACAGAATGCACTCTTGCATAGGTCTTTCTTTTTTTTTCCTTCTTCTTTTTTTTTTTGCAGCGCTGATAAAAAACAAAAGGTATTTGGTCACAATCAGCTACAAAACTGAAAAGCATCTCGTGTTATAAATGTACAAAATAAGTAGAATAATGAAAAATAAAACTTGTGCATTAGGAATGTTAAAATTTGCTTCAGTTAAACTATATTTAAACATTCAAAGCTTAAGCCCAACCCTCCTATACTGAATTTTCCGCCTTCTGCTCCATTTCATGCACAGTTGAGTGCGCGATCCTTTCAAAGTATTCTCCTTTGTCCATGAGCCCAGAAAGATGCATTCGACGCGTGTGCACTATCTAGTGGACTTTGTTTTCAAGCGCTCAAGTCATTCGCTTATGCACTGTTCTTCTTCTGCTCTTTTTCTGTTGTGGCGGTTAACAAACAGCGTTGTATTACCATGCACACCCCCTTCTTGATTTAAGCGTGACTGACTGTATTCGTCATCTGATTGCATGCACCAAACCGTGACGTCCATACCGTACGGTTTGGGACGAATCCATTACACCCCTAATATATATATATATATATATATATATATATTCTCCTGCAATTTTCTTGCAAAATATAATCTCTTATTTGTTTCTCTTAACTTGGGGGTGAAATATGACTCAAGCCATGATGTTTTTGACAGTTTTCGAGAGATTCACCCATTTAGCATTTGCTTTGTAAAAGGAAAGATTTTACAATGGTTCACCTGATTTATGACACGTTCCAGACTCTCACACAGTGATGACATGACCATGAGAGGTCTGGTATGGAGTATTACTGTAGTGAGTGGTGGAATGAGGTTGAGTCACTGAGGTTTTAACACACTCCGGAGAGAGAAGATACTTTCCTCATGTGTGAGTGTGCGTTACATATTCTTTCCAGTGCAAAGTTATATAATAAAGTTATATAGTTATTTTATGCAATTAAATGATAGAATTAAAAAAACAAGTTAAGTTAAATACTGGAGAATAAGATATGTATATACAGTGGCCCAAAAAGCATTAAAAAAGCAACTTATAAAAAACTTATGGCATATGCAAACAAATCATTTAATATGCCAAGAGAAAAAGAGTACATTTTTGCACAATGATTCTGACATTCAGACATTTTTAGGTGTGACTTTAGTGTTCAAATCAAAATTTTTTGTTGTTGTTATAAAAACAGGCCTTTTTATTCAATTTCTGGGAAGCACAGACATCCATACAGACATCTGAGAAGTGTAGGATATCATCCAGTCTTCTAAATGTGCAGAGTGAGCTATTTCTGAAGCGTATCTAGCCAAGCACTTCTGGCACGAGCCTTATATGAATGTCATAATTACAAAGACGAAGAGAAGTACAGTATTTTACACATTTCCTTTCAGTAAATTATGTCAGAGCCCATGATCATTTAAAAGCAGTGGAAAAGAAAAATAGCATCTTTTTCATCCATCATAGATTACTTGTGTTTAGTCAGCTTGTAGACTTTAATATTAAACGGCATTAAGTGTAAATAAAATGGCCTTCTGTCAAGAGAAGATTTTTCATCAGTCAGACTGATGAACAGCCAGCGGGAGAGTGATTTTGGAGCTTAACTTCAGCATGCTGAGGACTTGAGCTCATGAGCTCGAGGTATGAGTCACTCATTCAGTTTAATACACACACAGAGAGAGTGCATTTGTTGAAATGATAGCTACACTATATTGCCAAAAGTATTGGGACACCCCTCCAAATCATTGAATTCAGGTGTTCCAATCACTTCCACGGCCACAGGTGTATAAAATCAAGCACCTAGGCATGCAGGCTGCTTCTACAAACATTTGTGAAAGAATGGGTCGCTCTCAGGAGCTCAGTGAATTCAAGCGTGGTACCGTGATAGGTTGCCACCTGTGCAATAAGTCCATTCGTGAAATTTCCTCACTACTAAATATTCCACGGTCAACTGTTAGTGGTATCATAACAAAGTGGAAGCAATTGGGAACAACATCAACTCAAAGTGGTAGACCACGTAAAATCACAGAGCGCATGCTGAGGAGCACAGTGCGCAGAAGTCGCCAACTTCCTGCAGAGTCAATAGCTACAGACCTCCAAACTTTGTGTGGCCTTCAGATTAGCTCAAGAACTGTGCATAGAGAGCTTCATGGAATGGGTTTCCATGTGCAATGCAAAGCGTTGGATGCAGTGGTGTAAAGCACGCCGCCACTGGACTCTAGAGCAGTGGAGACGTGTTCTCTGGAGTGACGAATCACGCTTCTCTGTCTGGCAATCCGATGGACGAGTCTGGGTTTGGCGATTGCCAGGAGAACGGTACTTGCCTGACTGCACTGTGCCAAGTGTAAAGTTTGGTGGAGGGGGATTATGGTGTGGGGTTGTTTTTCAGGGATTGGGCTTGGCATTTTATCTCCAGTGAAAGGAACTCTTAATGCTTCAGCATACCAAGACATTTTGGACAAATTCATACTCTCAACTTTGTGGGAACAATTTGGGGATGGCCCCTTCCTGTTCCAACATGACTGTGCACCAGTGCACAAAGCAAGGTCCATAAAGACATGGATGTGTGAGTTTGGTGTGGCGGAACTTGACTGGCCTGCACAGAGTCCTGACCTCAACCCGATAGAACACCTTTGGGATGAATTAGAGCGGAGACTGTGAGCCAGGCCTTCTCATCAACATCACTGCCTGACCTCACAAATGCACTTCTAGAAGAATGGTCAAAAATTCCTATAAACACACTCCTAAACCTTGTGGAAAGCCTTCCCAGAAGAGCTGAATCTGTAATAGCTGCAAAGGGTGGGCCAACACCATATTAAACCCTACGGATTAAGAATGGGATGTCATTAAAGTTCATGTGCACGTAAAGGCAGGCGTCCCAAAGCTTTTGGCAATATAGTGTATATTCTAATGATACACACGTGAATTCTCAGATGCTGGCTTGTTTTTCTGTCCAGTCACACACTGCTTACATTTCACCATCTGCTGTGAATCGAAGTAAATGTCTGTGTTCAGATGTGACTGACTGTTCCAACACAGATGGAGGAGAATAGCCATACAAGCACAGCAAAACAAAGCAAGGAAGTCACATTGAACCTTCATTATGGCAACAACAAAAACCTGCATTGGCACTGAGGGGGAGAAGTTCCCCCCAATAATTGTAAATGGCCAAATTGTCCCCCCAAATATTTGATATTTCTTAAAGGGTTAGTTCACCCAAAAATGAAAATTCTTTCATTAATTACTCACCCTCATGTCTTTCCACACCCGTAAGACCTTCGTTCATCTTCGGAACACAAATTAAGATTTTTTTGATAAAATCCAATAGCTCAGTGAGACCTGCATTGCCAGCAAGATCATTTACTTTTTCAATACCCAGAAAGTTACTAAAAACATATTCAAAACAGTTCATGTGAGTACAGTGGTTCAACCTTAATATTATGAAGCGACAAGAATACTTTTTGTGCACCAAAAAAAAAAAAAAAAGCGACTTTATTCAACAATATCTAGTGATGGGCGATTTCAAAACACTGCTTCATGAAGCTTTGAAGCTTTACGAATCTTTTGTTTCAAATTAGTGGTTCAGAGCACGTATAAAACTGCCAAAATCACGTGAACTATTGAAATTTCGAAAAACTTATAACTTGCAATTACGAGTTTATATCTAACAATTCTGAGAAAAGAAGTCAGAATTGCGAAATATAAACTTGCAATTCCGACAAAAAAAGTCAGAATTGCGAGTTCATATCTCGCAATTCTGACTTTATTTCTCCAATTGTGAGTTTATATCTCGCAATTCTGACATTATAACTTGCAATTGCAAGTTTATACCTCACAATTCTGAGAAAATAAGTCAGAGTTGTGAGATAAAAAGTCGCAATTACCTTTTTTATTTTTTTGTTCAGTGGCGGAAACAAGCATCCATAGAATATGAAGAGAAACATGGCAAAATGTCTCGTCTTCAATTATGAATTACATAAATCACATAAATAATTCATCCTATATTCTCAATTCAAAGTAGTTTGAGTAGTCGACTAGTTTGCATGACATTGATGCTGGTTTGATATTGATATATTACTGTTGGTCATTTAACATTTCTATTGTAAAACAGTCAAATATTAATTGTTTTGCTACTTCTTATCTCATAGCTTTCACTGTTAAAAACTGAAGCGTCGCGCTGGAATTCATGTTTGGCTTCTGTGAACATAAAGCCAGCCTTCTTTGATTTAATTGAATTCAATCATTTTGTATTTGTAACTTTTAAAACTTTGTTATATTAACAACAAACAGAGCAGCATCAATATCAAATATTGGGTGGACAATTTGGCAATTTCTAATTATTGGGGGGGACTTATCCCCATCAATGGTGGTTACAGCCCTGTTTGCAGAACAAACGGTGCAGGATCACATCAAATTATCATAACATTTACCTATTACTATAATATTAAATCAGAACGAATCAAAGAGACAATGAACGCCGCAGCTCAGTATGAAATTCCCAACAGGGTCTCAAAGATCTGTATGGTACATTTTTCACTGGCACAATGATAAAACTTCCACATCCCTCACACAGTTAAAAACATGTTGGCCAGCAGCCCAGTGGCCACATATGGGATTGATTTCACTTTGCAGGTCTTCGTAAACATTCGTCATTACTTCATGTGACATTGCATAGAAACTGCTATACAGACGGCCAGCAGAACAACATCAACCATGTGACCTCACGAAACACTGGGGTCTGCAATAATGGATCATTCTCTGACAGCTCATATATCCATCAAGATTTGTGTGTATGCACTCACATATGCTGCCAGGTTTTATAACATATCCTGACTTGCATAAGTGGATTTTTGCAAAAGTCTTTTTGGCCGCAGCATGAGAAGTGTATGATGATCTATAATGATTCATTAGCCAAGGATCATGAAATAGAGACATTTTCCATCTTTTTAAGAGCGTCTGAACACGTGCAGTAACCTATTTAATGGTTTATATAAGCTCTTCATCTTGAGTATTTGAGGGAATAAGGAAAACTATCTATGTGGCTTTGTATTAAAAAAAGGCAAGAAGACATCCAAATGCATTTGAGAAGATGAACATTCAATCTTTTTAATGTCTAGATGCTCTGGCTGAAACACAAACACTAAAAATATGTTTCAAATAACATATACATAAAAATGCACAATAGCTTTCCATAAGAATCCAAAATAGATCACAGAGACAAATGATAATTTAGAGAGGAAGGCAGACAGCCACAAATTAGACAGTCAGCTTCGAGGAATTTGAAACTGACCGTCTTGCTTTTAAAATGCTGTTTTGATCACAAAGTGGATTCAACTGTTGTAAAATGCATATTAATTTTGTTTACAGTTATAAAATACCTGAAATTGCCTCAGAAACTACTTGGACAACTATATTATATAACAAAATATCTAGCGGTATAAGTATAATAAAATATAAGTGTATTAAAATATAAGTGGCATTACATATAAAGATAGAATAAGCATACTTTCACAAAAAAAAAAAAAAAAATGTTTGTTAGGTTTTAAATGATAAGAAGATAGATAAACCATTCCCATTGGAGATCTTAAAACAATAAGTATTGTGTCACTTAGAAGTTGTCAAACATTAGACGATCATGTTCATTAATGTGATGAACGACACCTGTGGACACCTGTGGTTACCTGTATGAGCTTGAGGTGAACTGACATCATATGTCCACTAAAAATCACCAAAACCAAAGAATTAAATATACAATCAAGGTGCACTAATTTTACTTATAAATGGGAGAAAGTGCAGCGCGCAATATGGAGGAATAAGTGACGCCTTTTAAATAAAAGTCCCACTGCATTCAGTGTTCTGAGACGTGCGCTTAGGACTGCACATGCATATCTAGCCTGAAAAATAAACTTTTTTAACGCTATTCTAGCATAAGAAACTACATTTATGAGACAGTTGTTGTCAGATTTCATTGGTGATTTCAAATATGAAATTTGATCGTAAGCTTGGTGAACAGCATTGGAGAATTTTATATTTTATATATTTTGTTTTTTAATTCAGTGGCATTCTAAGTGCATGTGTCCAAATGCGTTTTGCGACCACTGTGTGTAAGATGTCACAGATTCACCTGTGTGTGTGTGAAATACCGTCTCAATATGATTTCAGGTAAGTTTATCATTTTATAGACAATTGCTGTTTATTAACTAAAAAAATTAATTTTGTAGTAATCATATTGAGCACCTTAAAGGTAGGGCAGGCAATTTGTTTCTATAAACACTTTTTGTTATACTGGTAGTCTGAAACTCTCTTCACATTCTAATAGCAATCAATAATAGAAGTGGTCTAAATATTAAAACATATATATATGTTCTATGGATGTCTCAGAACCAAAAAATGTTCGTCCAATCATTACATTACATCCTGCCTGTCAACATATGCATTTCCATACCTCCGTGCACCCTGCGCGTGCAGACATCACACGTCTTCAGCATGTTTTGTAAGGTTATGTTATAGACAGATAGACACTGAGTGCCACAAACAAACAGCTGCCGCCTTTTACAGTTCTTCTTGAACCAAAACAACGAGATTATGCTGCGTTCACGCCATGTAGTAACCTTAATTACGAGACAGCAACCCATGAGGTTCTAACCGTAGCTGTTTGTCCTCAGACTCGGATTTATGCGTTTCTATGTCAACACTATCAACGCCGAAATGAATCTGCAGCAGTCAGGTGCTACAACAAAAACTCTTTAAGTTGTTTACATTCATTATTATTGTAATGTTATGTTCTCTGAAACATGAGGTAATTTAACGCTGTCTGTCTCTCATCTCATTATGCTTTGCAGACTCTGCTCATGTGTTTTGGAAGAGGCATGGCTTTGGAGAGCGTTTTGAAGGGAGGGTGGGATCTTATGCTTTCAAAGCTAGCTTGTTATTGCTATAGCCTCTCTGAAATTGCCTACCCTACCTTTAAGTTATCAATTGAACATTTGATAAATACTGTTTTTTGGACAACTATACAGTTTGATCCTTGTATCTTTGAAACATGCCCATTACCTGCTTGGCTTCTTGGCCGTAGTTCTCTGGGAAGGGAATCCCATCATGCCACACACCACACGAGAGTTCTTGGTGGTCCAGCCAGTGTTGCAGATGTGACCCCATCCTTCTTTAAACTTCACCTCGATCACTCCCTCCGTCACAGGCATACGGCCGGCATGGGCACCTGAGAGCGGACGCAGACGAATCTTCTCCATACGGTTTTCATCCACCTGCATCTAAAACAAATGCAACTCTACATCAGGACAGGTAAATGTGATATAGGATATATACTTCAAGACCAGTTTTTTCAAGTATGTGGTGAAGAAGATGAGATGAAGTCCAGTACGCATTTCTGATAGATATAAGCCTTATATTTGTTTAATTAGTCAGCTACAATCTCCAAATTAAATTTCATGCAGTATTCCATGAGTTTTTATAAAACGAGCCCATCTGTTCAGCTCATGCTAGACACGAATCATCTCACATGAGGGTTTTGGATCACTGTGCTAAGCGGCCAAACCACACCATCATTGTGCATTGGCTTGAACACTCTCTCCACCATTTACACAAGCACTTCCAAATGTCTGGCCAGCACAGTCCACAGAGTCTGCTGAGCACCTTGCCATGAGACAATCAATTGAAATCTGAATTTGGAACTTGGGTCTCAATCTCAACAAAAGGCTCAACTGCAAGGCAAAGTAGCAGCAAATCAAATCTGTACCAGTCGTCTTTCTCGTGCAATGCATTGTGGGAGTTTAACAGAGTTTCCGAAAAGATTACTGTAAAAGCTCTGGATTCTGCTTTTATTTGTTGAACTTCTGACGTCTTGGCAGACAGTTTAGTTCTTCTTTTTTTGTATAAAGAGAAAGAAAAATATATTAATATTGTTAACAAGTTCACATATAATCTTTGAATTGAATAGGATATAAACACATTTGGCTTGCTGTCTTTGGTGGAGGGCTTGAGCTCAAGATTTTTTCTGAAACACGAAGTAACACCAAGGACTTCCCTGACTGGGATAGAGAAAACCAGAAGAGAAGGTGGAGTTGGGCTGGTGGAGGGATGCCAGAAAACTGTTGCAGTGCTAAGGTAAGCGATGGCTTATATAGATTTCCTCTGATGCTGATTGTCTGGATTAAATGAACACGTTCCTCCCAAACTTTTGATATAAATTCCATTTAAAGTTAAAAAAAATAACTGACAAATGTGTTCACAAACGATGCAAGAATGAGAGTTCATGCAGATTATTAGGAAAATGCACACTACCACATGTGGGGAAATTTTTGTTGGTCCCCATGAGGAAAACAGCTTATAAATCATATGAAATAACATTTTAACAATAAACATGCATTTATGAAACAAATAGCGAGCACATTATAATTACACAGAAAGATCTTCGTACCTCAGGAAGAATATTCTTCTTGTCAATCTGTGTTTTGGAAAACATTTGTAAATTTGGATGTGAAATCAGTCATTTGCAACATTCCAGTAAAGTCAGACACATCTGATTGTGTGTAGTGAAGCACAAACAGCAGAGGTTGCCAGAGGTTTGTCTGACACCCACTCGTGTTTTCCGTGTTCCTTCTGCCTTCTGGACAAGAACACAGAAAAACTTGGCATGTGTACTGAGCAATGGCACTTCTGCACGTCCTCAACTCTCCAGCATTTCAGTCACTAATTCTCCAAGCTCTTCTATCTCTACATCTGTCTCTCTTTCTCTGGTGTGGTTCCAGCACACAGGCAGATCATCAGAGACTAATTTACAACTGAGCAAATACTTTAAGTCGGAGCAGAGTGACTCTGGCTGTGGACTCTCATTATGTGGATGTGGATGAGGGAGAAAGAGAGAGAACATAGGGGAAAGGGGGCTGAGAGAAGAAGAAAAATGAAGAAGGAAAAAGTGAAGAGATAAAAGCAGTCTGCAAACATGGCCGAAAGTTGCTAGGGTGTTCTGGGTCATGCAAGGTGGTTGCTTATTGCTCCAGGTCACAGGAACTCATATTAGATTGCTTTGAAATGTAACAGCAACACATGCCACATAAATTGAGCAATTGAGTTTACCAGAATCAGTGGCATGACATTTGATGAAAGTGATCTTTTACCTCAATGATGTTGGAATCTGCAAAGCCCGGAAGTCTCTCGTCTTTACAGACCACCCCTGCGTCCTCCTGGTGCGTGCAGTCACTGTTCCCCCAGCCACGGGACACACATTTCTCAATGCTGTTTTCCGATCCTTCACACATGACATTATCCAGCCAGATTTTACCTGCAGGGACATGGATCTTTACCAGCCAGGTCAGCTTACAACAGGAGATTCAGAAACTGATTTTCAGATATGAGAAATTAACTAAACAGCACAAACTTGACAGACTACAATAAAAATGGCATTTTGCTTATAAGATTCATTTTTAACTCACCATTGCCGACTCCATACTTGGCGCTGTGCGACCAGCTTAGTGCCTCCACGAACCCTAGATGGCGACATAGAACATGAGCGTTGGCCAAAGTGAAGTCATCATCGCAGATAGTTCCCCACTCTCCGTTGTACAACACTTCCACTCTCCCTTCGTTGTGTTTGCGGGGGTATCCGGCCAGACGAAACTTAATTTTTCCATCCTGAGAGGGTGAGGGGGTCTGGCCGAGACAGGAGGGCAGCCAGATGGCCCATAGCACCATGGCAATCACCGTATCCCACAATCCACCTCTCAGCATTGCTTGAAAGTGTGAGAGATGAAGAGAAGAGAGAAACCAAAAGAGAGAGTGATATATATATATATATATATATATATATATACACATTAATTTGCAAGGTTTTAAAATGTGCGTGAAATGATTTCCATGAAACAGGGCTGAAATACTATTAAACAATGTTAAAAATTTTATGAATTAAATTTAAAATATCATCACTGTCAGGTTGAGAAATCTCCAAACATCACTCAAGTTATAATGTTATTTTTAAATACTTATAAACAGTGTTGGGTGTAATGCATAAGTAATTACTGTAATTTAATTACTTTTCTTTTCCCTTCCCTTGAAAAAGTAAGGGATTACTCTTAATTTTTCAGTAATTTAATTACAGTAACTTATGTAACTGCATTAAATACAGTATAGACTATAGAACAATATGAAAACAGTTTAACATCAAAATTTAATGTCTAATGATAAAATGTTATGTTCTTAATGTAGCCAAACCTTCTCCCTTGATACTTTGGTCAGATCAAGAATAATTTATGCAATTTTATATTATTTATTTGAAAGAATTAAAAGAGCAGTTTGTTGTTGTTCACTAGTAACATTTGTTTAATTACAAAACAAACAAATATAGTGCATTCTAAAATTGGTTGTAATTTTTCAGATTATTTTTGACTGCATTACAGTATGACTAAACGTTGCTTTGGAATTATATTCATTGTGAAAAGTGATACATTCATTTTTCATTTTATTCAAGTGGGTGGTAAAAAAATAACGTAATATGAAATAAATATTTCCAGATAATAATTTTAAAAAAATTGCTTTGGCATTAGGGGCTATATAAAAGCCAATTATTCAAGGGTGTAGTTTTGGTTTGAACATTAGGTAAAAAATGACAAAAAATGTGCATAAAAATGTGGTCTGAGTTTCACAAACAAAAACCGCAGACAGGCTGAATGAAAATTTAAATCCACTCTCTGTCAGTAGGTGGCGCTTATGGAACAGCAGAAATAGAGCTGTTTCCTCGGTAACCTCAGTAAACAAAGCAGAGCTGCTTATAAACATTACATGGAGGGAAGATGAAAAGAAAATGGCATTAAAACTTTTCTCAAGTCAGTCAGTTCCCTTCAGAGATGCATTCATAGAATTCATTCATACTTTAAGGTTGTAAAACCTCTCACTTCCTATGCTGCATGCCTGTGTCTGCGTTAGACTGTTGCTTACTTTCATTTTAATAATTATAAAAATATTAAACTGTGAAATACTAACCGACAGAAATTGCATCATGGTTTATATGATGTTTTATATTATTTAAGCACCTGTAAGCTTATCAGTTTGACAGAATTTTCTACTTCAATGTGTCATAAGAAGTCAAACTATTTTTTTTTTCTTTTTTTATCATAGCATTTATGAAAAAATAGCAACCTACACATGAACAATAGCTACAACAATAGCTAGTGAGTAGCTAGTGAAAATATATTCCCTTAATAGATTGTAAATTCTACAAGTTAGCCAAATTTACCACAATTAATGCAACAAAACGTGATAAATTCTAGTAAGAGTGATTCATGAATAGCTTCCCTAATAAATATTGGTGCAAGATGATGTTTTTCCTCTTTTCATCAGTCTTTTGTTAATTTTATTCATCAGTCTAACGTTAGATCATCTTTGACTTTCTCTACAGCGTTAGAGTGTTTAACTTTCAAATGGATCAAACATTTTATCATCAGTGTCACGATAGGAATGGCTCGTGGAAATCATAGGCCTATCACACTTTTGGAGCGTGATAAGATTCAGATGAGGCCTATATGGTGATTCGCGCGCCACTGACACATTAAATAAACCGGGCTTCAGTTGCGCTGATGGTCTTTTGCACTTATAAAAGCTCCGAACGCATGATGTATATAATTAATTAATAGTCTTATTCGCTCACCACCATATTTCTCATGCCGTGTCCGCTGCAGTGAGAGATCTGCTCAATGCACCGCTCAAAACACCGAGCGGCTTTGATCGGAGATCTCTCATTGCAGCGCGAACACGCACAGTCAGGACTGATTTTTTATTCGATGATGGGCAGGAAAAGGTAGAATGATAGAAGTGCTAATGCACCAATTACAACAAAGAATCCCGAGTTTACGCAACAGCATTGGACACACAGTTAAAGGGGAAGCTAACATAACAATAGATGGACTTTCGACGCGAAAAACATAAGTGGGTATACGCAAATTGTGATACTTGGAAGTAGTAATACGCAAACAGCCCTGGGCAACAAGTAAGTATACGGCGTATACGTGCGTATGGCCCCGACTACACCACTGGTAATAAGTAATGCAAAACTTTTTAGAGAGAGTAATTAGTAGCCTACAGTAATATAATGACACTGTTGAATATGTAATTAGTAGCTACATTCTAAAATTGGCTGGGTTATTTTTTACCCAGACTACTTCTGCCTGTTGTGTCATTTAGTAACTTCAAATTTAAAACTGGATCAGTTTGTCAACGGTCATTTTGTCTCCTGTCCTGAAAGAAAATGTCCTGAGTTCAGTTCAACTTTTATGAAGAGACACGATCGCTTTATGTGATTATATGATATTCTCAATAGTGTGTTGGCGTTGCAAGTTTTTAACTATATAAGAACTATTTTATTGATTAATCAACAGGCGTTATGATCACATTTTACTTGACAGTGCCATTGAATCATGATGCCCTTTCGTGAATGAATCATTTTTTTGAGTCGGTTCTTTTCAATGAATAGGTCAACCTATGAAGGCAACACGTTTCGCGAATCAGTTTAAATCATCCACAAGCTGAATGGTTTGACGCGGTGTTTCGGTAAAATAGTAACAAGATCACAGAAAACAAACAGAGTGCTGAATAAAGTGGATATTTACCTACTACAATGATATCAAACCAGCAAATACATCGTATCTACTGTCACTGACGAAGAAGATCGTTAATTCAACTCCCTGTGAAGCCTGAACAGTTTTGAACCTGCACTAAAAGCCTGAACTAAAAACGTACCACGATATTACCTTGAATTGGACACAAACACGGCAACTGGCAATATACTGTGTGAAATTGTTTTGTTTTCTATGAAATATGTATTAGATATTGAATGTTAATATTTTAATATTTATTAAAAAAAAAAAAAAACATAACTGACTTTTATCAAAGTCCCTTTCAGGCAAGTCATTCATTTCACTCGGCGGCCATCTTTGAAACGCCTCTCATTCAAGTCCACAGACACAATAAATATGTCATTTTTGTCTCCTATCCTGAGAGAAAACGTGCTGAGGTGATCTTCGTGAATAACTTTAAGGTTTGTATTAACTTGTATATAAAATAATTACTGTACAGGCAAAAATCATCCGTAGTTTTTCTCCTTTTTTAGTAAGTTTAGTAAGTCCGTTGTTTGCTCCACTAACGTTATCGTTTCCTAGGTTCGCTTGCAACTGCAGACTGAGCGAGAGAGACGCGACGCGGCCATATTGAAGTATCTACCGTTAAGCATAAATAATAACCATTTATGAGGTAAAATTAGCCCAGCTTTTAGTCAAAATGAGCTGACATTGGGTTAAATTGTGCAACCCAACCTGCTGGGTTAAAACGTGTAACCAGGCTTGCAGGGTTACTTTAACTTAGCATGTGTTCTTCCAATATTTAAGCAGTGCTGGGTTGCCACTTGGGTTGTTTTTAACACCTCCATTAGTGTAGTAGTATTTTTTTTTTTTTTCTCATAGTAGCTAACCCAATACTGCATGCTTATAAAATTAAAATGTGCAGTAGTAAACTGTGCATGAATGACAGCATGCATTTAAAGAGCATACTGTAGTTCAGCTGTTTCCAAACTTGGATTTACACAAATTACATCTGACCACAAGTTGGACACACTACTAAAGCAAAATATTCCTCATTATCTTTGAACATCGTCTTAACTCAAATTATACAAATATAGAGCCATGTTTAAGATCACAACACTCATTCATCAATAGTATTTCATCTTAGCGCGAAGAACATTTTAATAATCTGAAGAATCTTTTTCTATTATGAAGAAACTGTTGTGCAATGGTTCCATTGATATTAAATTTTCTTCATAGAACAGATGCCAATACCTTTATTTTCATTTTTGTATTTGTTTTATAGTGTCCACCAAAGATAGGAAACAAATAAACTTAAATAAATGCATTTAAATAAAATAATCTTATAGTGTCCATGCTCCACTTACCTAAATCCAGGAGACAGAAACTTGCACAGGTTTTCTGATAAGCCAAGTGGTTGCGGGCTCAGATCAGATCTTATCACAGTTTGATCAGTCAGTGGAAGTTTAGAGCATCAGGGGAAATCACCGTACGCTGTTGCTGTGCGCAGAGAGAGAGAGCTGGCGGGATGCAGAGGTTGAGCTGGGACTGCCGTGTATCTGCCCGTTTCACAGGTTTATTAAGAGGAGGCAGGTCTTATGTAGAGGTCTCTCTCAGAGTCAGTGAATGGAAATGTCGCGTCATGTCCTCTCCATTTCTGGCAGATGTTTTTGTTGGGTTTTTTTTTTTTTTAAATCTGGAAAGCCTCTCTGAAGATGCATGAGTGCAAGCAGCAGGAGGAGGGATGATCAAGCATTTTCTCCACTCTCTCCTTTTAATGATATTCTATTTCATATGCATTTTATGTACAATTATTCTTGCATAAACATAAAACAATTAAAGGCCAACAGCATATTCTAGACTTAATAATTAGACACCTCACCTGTGCCTGTGTAGTAGTCAACAATCCTCACCTCCAACGCAAGTCAGCTGACAACTAAGAAATAGCGCCATCTTTTGGGCACTAGTATATAGTGCCTAGAAGTTAGTGAAAAAAAATAAAAATTCTGTCATCATTTACTCACCTTCATGTCTTTCCAAACCCATAAGACTTTCGTTCATCTTCGGAACACAAATGAAGATATTTTTAATAAAATTTAAGAGATGACAGCTACGCAACTACCACTTTGATGCTTCAAAAAGCTCATAAAGAGATTGTAAAACTAATACGTCTGAATTGAGCAGTTCAGTCTTTTATGGAGAGATATCGCTTTATATGATATTCTCAATAGCGAGGTGGCGTCGTAAGTTTTCAACTATATAAAAGCTGTTTTATTGATTAATCAGCAGGCTTTATAGCATTGTTACTTGCTACAATCACATTTTTCTTGACAGTGCCATTGAATCATGATGCCCTTTCATGAATGAATCACTCTTTTGAGTCGGTTCTTTTCAGTGAATAGGTCAACACGTTTCATGAATCAGTTTAAATCATCCACAAGCTGAATCGTTTGACGCAGTGTTTTGTTAAAATAGTAACAAGAACACAGAAAACAAACAGAGCGCTGAATAAAGTGGATATTTACCTACTATTATCAATTGATATTAAACCAGCAAATACATCGTATCTACTGTCAATGATGAAGAAGTTCGTTAATTCAACTCCAGTGAAGCTTGCGAACGACTCTGTACTACAGGTAGCCTGAACAGTGTCCAGCTAAAAAAGTAGCATGATATTGCCTTGAATTGGACATAAACACAGCAACTGACAATATACTATGTGAAGATGTTTTGTTTTCTAGGAAATATATTAGATATTGACTGTTAATATTTTAATATTTATAAAAAAAGATAAGTGTCTTTTATCAAAGACCCTTTCAGGCAAGTCATTTCACTCGGCGGCCATCTTTGAAACGCCCCTCGTACAAGTCCATAGACATATTAAATACATGGCTATATCAGTTATGCAAGTACAGCTACTATCTCTTTGAATAGGGAAACATCAGATTCTCCAAAACTATTCACCAACCTTAAAATTAAATTTTTATATTTGAAATCACCAATGAAATATGACAACAAATGTCTCTAAATGCTCAAATCATGACAAAAAAATGAATTTTCTGTTGTGTGTAACTAGCTATATACATTATATTTGTCCAGCCTGTTATTGAACAAAAACTTTGTATGTATATATGTTTGTATCGGGAGAGTTTCCTTTTTAAAAAAAAAAAAAAAATTGGATGTGAAAATAATCGATATTACAAAAATAAAACAAGGCAAATATTACAGAATATGACATTAAAAAGTGTAAAAGTCACTAGTTTTTATAAAGTAATACTATCCGACATCAACACCCGCAGATGAAAAAAAACAGCGGGAGTCCGCGTCTCTCATGCCTCCTCTCAGCTCATTGGCTTATAACAGACCGCCTAAAGTGTCCGTTGGGTTTGGTGGGGGGGGTACAGGGTTGCCAGGTTGTCACAACAATTCCCGCCCAATTGCTGCTCAAAATTAGCCCAAAACTAGCCCAGTCGTGTTTCAGGGGGGTCCCCTGGTGAAAATCGCATTCCAGGTGCTAAATATCATGTTTTTTGAGATGACTTGATCTCAGTCATGTGAGAGGAGACAATGCCTCCATCGCACTATGATTGGATATGAATGGTTCGTACAATAAATCCCGCCTCTTGTTTTCGTGCTTGTTCTAGAATCAACTTGAATGAAGACAATAGCCCCTTTCACACATACAGTCTTTACTGGTAAATTACCGGTAAGAGATCATGTGCGAACAGGACCTTTTCAAAAATATAGGTAAATTGGTTCTGGCAATTTACCAGTAAGGGAAAATTACCAGAAATATGCTCTGTGTGAATGTAGAATGAAGATTACCCCTGAGAGCACGTACAAAGTCAGAACACGCTGACGTAAGAAGTCTGATTCGGGCCAATCAGAGTTCTTATGGAGATGACGTGATTACTCAGCACTGTTTACAGTAAGCTTTTTAATAGTTTTTCTATTTAAATATGCACTAGATGATCATCTTTGACCATTGCGGCACGTCTCGCAGCTTTTTCAATGTGTCACGCTTGAGACCCTGCCTTTTTTTTCCATTCATCATGATGAATGGCATGCAATTAATTTTAAAACGTATTGTATGATGGAGAAAATTCTGTATTACTGTTACTAAAAATAAAGCTGCATCTGATTATATGTTAGCTACTTGACAAAATAGTGTTTTTCTCTGAGGCATGGTAAAGCATGGTACTCGCAAAAAATCAAGAGAATTATATTTAAACAATAAGACTAAACGTGTTGAGCTATATAACAATAATTAGTTTTCTGTCTATAAATATATCAAAACAGTTGTTCCCTTGCCTATTAAAACGTGTAATATATTAAAGTGTCTTTGGTGTTTCCATGGTTTCTACAAAATAAAACCGGAAACCGAGGGTAGCGCGGGTATGACGCAATTGACAGGCGACTCCTCACATGTCCCGGAGCTTTGGTTAAAATTGCTATTTTCTCACGATTTGCAAATAGTTGTAAACATTTGGGATATTGTAAGTACTCAAGTGAACAAAATATATAACACTGGCCTAGTGGTTTTTGGATATTTTACTGCAAAAATCTTACATGTTGCACCTTTAACCAGGAAAATAAAATGTAACAGGGACATAAATTTACATTTGACATATAAAAACAAATAAAACACCACCGCACACCTCTGGTTTGTATGTATTAATGAATATAAAATGCTACTGAATAATTACCTTCTACTCCAACTCTTGTCTGATAATACCAAAGTGAAAGTTTATTCTAGGCAGCACTTTTAAATTTTGTCCTTTCTTTAATGATGCATTGAGGCAGTTTGATATGATCGACACACTGAAATACCTGCCCTTTTTCAAAAGTGTAATCCCGTGCCACCTCAAACCTTTTAAAACAGCTTGACAAGTCATGCTGACGACACCTTTCCTCTTCATTCATCTCACCGTGAGGTGTTGACTGCTGGTCTACAGAAACAGCAGTGTAGCACCACAGGAAGTCGTCTCACCCCAACCCGTAATTTAACTGCAAGCGGGTGGGTGGTGGGGGGCCAGCGGCATGCTGTGGCCTCTGTGATTGGCTTGTCTTCATTCCTCTCACACCGCCGAGGGAAAAGCAAGGCTGTGGCAAAGTGCTGTCATTTGCTGCTGTCAGTCACTGTTCAGTTTTCTACACCTCTCCAGGCTCAGAGATTTTTCAACCTCTTTCTCTTAAGTGTTTTTTTATTGAAAGTGTTTGTAACAATTTGTTTAAGCTGCTTCATAAAAAATTTCTTGTGCTGAATAATTGTGTTATGGAGCAGAGCCGCGAGGACAAACAGCTCAAGACATAACTAGATTCTTTAATTTTCTGAAAAGAATGAAAGAAAGAGTGGTGTTTGCCCATACAAAGCTTTTCAACACAATGCTAGGTTGGCGTGGATTGCCCGGGCATTTCTATGTGGTTGCTAGTGTGTTTTGGGTGGTTGCTAGTCAAGTCAAGTCACCTTTATTTATATAGTGCTTTATACAATACAGATTGTTTCAAAGCAGCTTTACAGTGATGATAACAGGAAAGTGATTCAATGATTCATTTTGGCTATACAGCAGCTCTAAAAGACAATAGTGTCATTGTGACAAGCTTAATCACTATCCTAGGACAACATGCTAAAACATGCTAGCAACATGCTAATTCATGTTAGCAACATCCTAAAAATGTTAGCAACATGTTAAATCATGTTAGGAACATGTTAATTCATGTCAACATGTCAAAAATGCTAGCAACATGTTAAAATATGTTAGCAATGTGCTAAAGAAAGCTAACAGCATGTTAATTCATGCTAGCATGTGCTAAATCACACTAGGAACATGCTAATTCATTCTAACAATGTGCTAAAACATGTTAGCAACATGGTAAAATATGTTAGCAACATGCTAATGCATGCTAGCAACATGCTAAAACATGCTATTTCATTCTAACAATGTGTGAAAACATGATAATTAATGGTAGCAACATGTTAAAACATGCTACCAACGTACCAATTCATGCTACCAATGTGTTAAAACATGTTCGCAATATACTAATTCATGCTAGCAAAATGATAAAACATGTTAACAACATGATAATTCAGGCTAACATCCTGTTAAAACATGCTAATTCATGCTAGCAATGTGATAAAACATGTTAATTCATGCAATGTGTTTTTTTTTTTTCTCTTTCCACTTCACTAAATTTAAAGCTTATAAAACTTTCAAACTTTCATACAGCTGTGTAAAGTCTACAAACTATTCAAACTAGTTTTAGTATTATTATATTATTATTGTATAATACACTCCACAGCACTTGGTGTTAGGGATTTGATATTGTGTAACCATGTCTAACTGAGTGACTTCATATGTTTGTGTTTGGTTGCATTTGATTGATGAGAATTGTTAAAATTCTGTATGTGTTGTAGTCGGTATCATATTAAATATGTTGTGCTGTCATAAAATTGTGATTTAGAACATTATATTTCACTGTCAGTACGGAAAACACATTTGTCTAAAGAAAACGTCATTATTCAAGTATATCTATCTACATATAAATGTGTGGTGGTGGTGGTGTTCTTCCTCTGGTTGATAAAGCTCTACACACTGAATATGACATTGAGTACTTCATTCACATGTACTGTGCTGCATACTTAACAGGCGCTTTACCTCATGAGCGATTATTTTAGAGGGAAGGTCAATGTCACTTCTGTGCCATCCACCATAAAATCAGCCATGCATGCTGTCTTAAGTGGCTGATGAACAGCTCTGTGTGCAGGTCTGTCTGGTGTCTATCTGAGTGTAATCATGGAGGGAAGTGTGGCCGTGGAGTGTGATGGGCTGATGGAGTCGGAATTAAAAAAAGAGGATGGACGGCGTCATGGAGCGACACTGAATCACCTGACAGGAGGGTGAAGAGGTGAGGTCGCACGAGGAGAGACATTTTCTGAAGAAAAGGTGAGTGGTTGCCAAGGTGAGGCTATGCAGTTGCTGAGGTGTTCTGAGTTTTTTAATGTGTTGCTATGTGGTTGCTAGGGTGGTTTGGATGGTTATTTACTGAACCAAGAAGAAAAGGGCCCTTCTTCAAGTTTCTATGGCCCTGTTTACACCTGGTATTAAGATGTGTTTTGGTCAATTGGATCACAAGTAGACGAGGGAGACCCATACCCGTTTACACCTGGTGTTTTGATCTGTCTCTTTTGTCCACTTTCAACCACTTCTGTCTTGATCTATGGGCAGGTAAATGTATGGGCTTTTTCAGATCTTTCAAATTAATGGATGAAATGAGCTCATGCAATTTACATATGAACGCACCTGGAGACGATGGAAAAACATACGGAGAGCAGCAGCTTTAATTTTTGCTCTGACAGCTGCAAGACCGGCCGAACGCTGTGGGTGTGTGTTAGAAATCAGGAATGGTGAGAGAACATTGTGCTTGGTACCTTTTTCATCTTCAAACTAAAATTTGAGTCCCATCTGGCTAGCGCGCTTCCCATAATGTTTACGCATTAGGTCAGTAGGTGGAGAGCAGGTGGTCTTCTGTGGCTGTTTGAACACATTCAAACACATGAACGCATCTACACTACGAAAGCAATCCGGTCGAATGCATTTCCAACTTCATCTGGAAGTAGTCGAAAGTGGACAAGCTCAAAACGATTTAGACCCCGTTTACACCTGTATTTACAACCCTCTATGGACACACTGATGCTCGAGTCACCATTGGCTGCTAGTAAAGTTTTTATTTTACTCACCAGACTTTTTACATGGAATGCAAGAACAATGCAAATGAAAAAATCTACATAAATATAATATAACATATACATTTCAGACACTATTAAAGTCAAGTAAATGGTCTGTAATAAAATAAGAACAAATGATCCAACTATAAGCAATAGCTAAAAATAAACACAACAATAGAACAAAGATGCAAATTAAATAAACAGTGCTTTTCAGGTTTTTCAGGTAGATCTAACAGTAGTTAGATACAGATTAGGTAGAGGTACAGAAATTGAACACAGGCAGCAGCAGGAATATTAGGCTGCTGTCACTTTAAGAGCTAATGCTCTTATCCAATATACTGATTTTCTTTCTCAACTGTTTACATTCACTTAAGACATAACCGATTATGTTTACTAGGATACTCGCCAAGACGGGCATTTTGACATAATTTTGAGTGGAATTGTCCGTTCAAGTGCCAGAAGACATGAAAGAGAGCTCAATTCAGTACTCACATGCTTTTAGACGTGTCTTTCTGGGTGCGTGCTTCGGATGTGCAGTTTGCACACAAAACTTCTCACACAGCGCGCTTGAGTTATCTTTCACATCTTCTTGCGCTTGAATGTTTAAATTGGCAAGGCTTAAAAACGCGTGCAAATGATAAACTTTCATGGCGACCCAGCACTGGTCCAGTCGGCACAGTGACAGTTCTGCAACGAGCCCTGCATGTGCTCTCTATTTCTCTCACTGTAGTGAGTGCGCATGTATGAGAGAGAGCTAATTTTTTGCCTGTAACTCAATTACAGACGACTGTAATGGAACAATTTACTAGCCATTGGCTAATTAAATAAATTTTTTTAGTTGCCTCTCGTGAAATTTTGTTGCATATGCGAGTGATTTACTCGCCTTGTAGAGGGTTGATTTAGCGTTGTCCACTTGTGATCCAATTCGACCAAATTGCGTCTTAATACCAGGTGTAAACAGGGCCTATGATGTTCTGGCCTCTAGGATGATGACTTGGTGTAAATTGCATTTCAGTGTAAGTCTATAGGATTTTATCATCTGCCAAGCCTGATTGCTGTCATATTGTGAATTGTCATAATGAAAAGCCATAATGATGCTTGTCTTAGCAAACAAAATACTGAGCATTTTCCAAAGAAAGATAAAAGGAGATAAATATGCAGAAAGAGGGAGAGAAAAAGGAAAACCATGTGTAAAATCTACTGTTGTTATCCCCTCTTCCAGTGTTTTTTGTTGAAAGATCTGTGATTTCCAGCTTACTATACAATTACACAGATAGAGGCAAGCTACATCATTACAATTTACGCCACCATGCTGCAATTACCATCCTCTGCTTTGTTTGATTGTGGGTATTTGTCTGTGTATAGGTAAATCTCTCACCATACACTGTCAGAAGTACACCTAACATGGGAATCACATACAAATGCTGAATATGACTGCAGATCAATTGGTTCATTCATCAACAGCAGATAGTATTTAGACACCGCCGAGGCTGCAGTCCTCAAGATCACAGTAATTACTCATTGTCAGCTCTCAGTCGAGTGATTAGCACCAAGAAACAATGGCCCTGCTTTTCAGTTTGTCCCTTGAGGATGCCTATTGTTCATCAGGAGGGACAGTGTTCCCAGAATGACAGTGATAAATAGTAAGGCACTGACATTATCGTCATCCAGATCTCCTAAAAACCATGTCTGCTGCTGTCCTTCAAGGAAGTGTCACCTCATAGCTACATAGGTTTTTATCCTTTTGATGAAGTTGCTTTAGAATTTTCTGACTGGTAATCTTTTAAAACTTTGGTGCTCATCTCAACTTTTGGTACTGAAACCCTTTAATGACCATATTGTGTTTCAAAATGTTACTTTTCTTCCAAATTGTCCTACAAGTTTTGGATCTAGGTCTAACCAACCAATAAAAATAAAAGTTTTATCTTCTGAAATGTTACATTTCAAGTTTCAAGAGTAATGGGATATACTAGCATGCACTGGTGAAGAAAGATTATTTTTGAGACTATTTGTATGATGCAGAGAAATAAGATGAAGAAGTTGTGGCCCCCTTTAACTACGTTACAAGCCAACTGTAATTGTACCCGTAATGCATTGTGATTGGACCGCTGAAAATGCTTTTGGGATTTTGAGCACCTTTACAACTTCATATAATGGAATCTCATTTCTCTCCTTAAATGTGCTTTAAAAAAAATTTCTCCACTTCCAATCCCTTTTCATTTCTTTGAGAAAGAAATGAGAAAAAGCATGTTGTTGATTTATCCATCAATGTTTTACAAATTCTGTAAATGATGGAAATGTGTCAGTTAACAGAACCTCTCATTTAATAAATGGAGATTTTCATTTTATGGGGATAATTGCAATCGGATCTCTATCAAATTACAATAGTCACATTTGAATGATGGTGTAAATGCATTCAGCTAAAAAAAAATCTGCATTTAATATCATAATATTTAAGAAACCTCTTTAAAAATTGATAATTAAAAATCTCACTCTGAATTGCAATCTATTTTTTATTCAAAAATACAAATCAATTTAATTTTAACAGAATTGGATATTGTTTTACTGATTGCCTTTTGCACTTTTAATGATAAACCTGACCGATTGTACTTGCATATGGCCCCTAGGTGGCGATATAGTCTTCTGGGTGATTAATATAGTGCTTCTCTTTCTGGCTCTCTCTTTCTCCCTCTGTTTTAATGGTTTGGCAGAGATAATGTGAGAATTACAGCTAATCTGTGTTTATTCCCATGAGACAATCACATTGTGTGCCTGTTCATTATTCACTGTGCCACAACATGCAGACACTGGAGTCCAACTCAATTACACCAGATAGTCATTTAGAGAGACCATTATTCTACACAACAGCATACATATGCACATAACTGAAAGAGCAAACCAAAATGGCATTTCTCATTATCTTTTTCTATGGGTTTATAACATATCCTTGATCATATCCTTTGATGGTAATTAATTTTTGGCTTCTTGCTCTTTTAGTGTGTAAATTATTGTGCCGCTGTCTCTTTAAAAGGCAGGACCGTGTGGTTACACCTCCACTCCCTCTCTCATTCTGTAGATGATGTCACTGTGGCTTCCCTTAGACCTTGGACAAATGATGTGGGTCTCTGTTTGGCGTTCCTCCTCTTTCCCACCTCCTTTCTCGCTCTCTCTCTCTCTCTCTCTCTCCCCCAGTGTCTCCATCTCATACTCCACTGCTCTCTTCATCAACGGAGGGACAGCAGCTGAGGAAACTTGATAGCACTCCATCCCCTTCTCTTCTCCTCTTCCCTTTTTCTTAATCTCCCTCTTCTTCTCTCTATCCCTCTCTCATTCTTCAGCAGCGATGTAGTTCTCTGTCAAACTTTAACAGCTGTTTGGCATTGAAGCCTTGACTGACATCCATCTCTCCTGGACCTCTATGGAGTCGTTCCCTGCTTCTTTTTGAGATCTTTCCAGAGTCGCCTCTCTTCATTCGTCTTGTGTTTACGTTGTCGCTTTGGTGTGTTTGGATCATGGCCATGAAGGAAACTATACTCCCTATCAGCGAGGTGTCAATTCCGTACCCGGAGGTCGTGGAACTCAATGTGGGCGGACAGGTGTATGTCACCAAGCGCTCCACTCTGGTCAGCGTACCTGACACCACCCTTCACACCATGTTCACAAGATGCAACCCGCACGAGTTGCCCCGCGACAGCCGAGGACGCTTCTTCATCGACCGCGATGGCTTCTTGTTCCGATATGTGCTGGACTTCCTACGGGACCGCCAGCTCGTGCTACCCGAACACTTCCCAGAGCGGGAGCGTCTTCAGCGCGAGGCCGAGCACTTCCAGTTAGGGGAACTTCTGAGACTTCTAGGCCCGCGTGTAGCCAAGCAAGGCTCGCTCAACGACGAAGGCTGCCAGAGTGACATTGAGGAAAGTTCACAGAGTAGCGAGTTGGTGACTCGAACTGGAAACAGCGCCACCAACTACGCAACTTCCTCTTCTGCCCTGGACAAGAGGTCAGGGTTCATTACGATTGGTTATCGGGGATCCTACACGATGGTGAGGGATAACCAAGCTGATGCTAAGTTTCGGCGCGTGGCACGGATCATGGTCTGCGGGCGTATCGCTCTGGCGAAGGAGGTGTTTGGGGACACTCTAAATGAAAGTCGGGATCCTGACCGTCCACCAGAAAAATACACCTCGCGCTTCTACCTAAAGTTCACCTACCTAGAGCAAGCGTTCGACAGGTTGAGCGAGGCTGGGTTCCAGATGGTGGCCTGCAACTCAACCGGAACAGCTGCGTTCGTTAACCAGTACAGAGACGACAAGATCTGGAGCAGCTATACGGAGTACATTTTCTTCAGTAAGTGACAGAGCAGCTGTCTGCGCTGCACTCTAATTTCCTTTTCATGTATCCGAGTATTCCCAACCTTTTTCCCAAGAGATAGAGGGACATGTTTCACAACTCAACCTCAGCCTTCAGCCCCCAGCCCCCTAACCACCAAAAAAAGAAACATGCACTTAATTTCATGTGTGCATGCAAGAATGCATTTTATTTATTCTAATTTCTTTTTTAAATCATACCTTTGTAGAACAGGTGTGACTTGGGTAAATTTCTCTTTCTGTTCACTGCTTGCAAATTTAGTCTAAGCATACTTGAAGATAAATTTGAAGTACTTGGCATCTGTGCACAGTTTGTTTATTATTAAAGTATCAAATTATTTGTAATCTTTATTGAAGAAATGCAGACATGGCCGGGTCCTCAAGAAGGAATGATTTTGCATGGCTTTATTTTGATCATTATCCAAGATTTTATTTTAAAGCTATTTCTTTTTGACAGGTATTGACCCTGCCATTTTTTTTCTTTTGATTTAATGAAAGGGTTTTTTTGTTTGTTTGTTTTTTTAGTGCAGCTAGAAAATGCAAGATTACTTGATACCGGCTAATGAGCTCCTCTAAAATCAAGTATACTTGATGACCACCAGGTTGGGAAACTCTGATCTCTGTTTCTTTTCCTTCCCAGTCTTTCCTTTTCTTTCAGTATTCATCTGCAATCCGCAATCTGCAATCCAGTGTCGTTCCTTTAGCGTCTCACAATCACATGCTTTTTTTTCTCTCATTTTTTCGAACACCTAACTACCCACACACACACATTCTTTCTCCTGCTCGCTCCTCTTCAATATGTAGCCACTTTGATGCTGTAATTCATTGCAGTTCATGTAAATGTGTGTCATAACTGGGACAGCAAGAGCCTCGGGCCTGACGTACTGAATAGAGAGGATAGTACACACTAGGCAATCCCACGCAGCACTTGTGTCCAATCATAAAAAAGCCAAGCAGATCAAAGCTTCCTCATTAGCCAATGTAAATCAGAGTTGGATTAAATGGTTGCTGATTAGTTCATTTTTATTGGCTGCCTCAGGTTTGTCATTCTTAAGTTGTACGGACAAGCGCTAATCCACTGCAGGCTGATGCTTTCACACTGCAGTAACTGTGAGTTCACTTTTACAAGGTGTCAATCAGAATGCAGTGCAGTCTCTGACTGAGCTGCTGTGATTGTTGTCTGGCCAAACCACTGGTTTGATTGATTTGTGATTGATTGGTAGCTGATTAATGGTGTTTCTTTTAAACTGTCTTTTATTGAATTTGTACGGTCCTTGAAACTGCTTGAAACATTTAAGCATGTTTTAGCAGGTTTTGTGCGTGTGCACATTTAAGCTGAGATAAGGCATAGCTGCGTGGACAGGTAGAGAAGTGTGAAAACATGCTGATAAGGAAAAGGACCGTCTAGGAGGAAGAAAAATCTCACTTTGGTAGACTTAAGCGAGGTAATGGAACTTCAAGAGCTAATCCTACCACTGCATGTCGCAGATAATGAGGATGTGTGTGTGAGTGAGTGTGTGTGAGTGAGTGAGTGAGTGAATGACTGTGTGTGTCTGTATTCATCTTTCACTGTGTGTCTGGTTAAGTTTTAGAAGATACTTGATGAAGATAAGATGTCTACTCTGTGAAGCTGCCAGATACTTTGACAGTTGTTTAAAGGTGATGTGTGTAATTATTTCCATGTTAAATACTTTATCCTTCTACAGCTCAGTATAAAGACACTCCAGGAGACACATTCCCAATATTTAAATTCTGTGTAAAGCAATAGTAAAATATGTTTTCAGAGTTTGTCACACCATAGAAAAATGTGTTATTAACCACCCAGCCAAATTTGAATGATTTAAAGAAAAAAAAAAAGAAAAAAAAATGAAATAAATAGTATTCTCTGCTCTCAAACGCTGGGGTCGTGTCCGCTGTCAGCGCTGAAACCAAACTTTATTGGTTTACTTATGTTTAAAATAATGTAATGAAATACAACTGCAATTACATATACATTTAGAAAAAAACGCATTTATGTTAAAATTGTATTTTATTAATCATCAAACTTTAGTGTATTATATGTATGTGTGTACACATATATACATTTATACTAAATATACTTTATGTGTACTTAATACATTTTATAGATGCTAAATATACATTTATTTGTATAAAAGTATATTTATATTATATATGTGTATATATATATATATATATATATATATATATATATATATATATATATATATATATATATATACACTTATATAAAGCTTTTATAAAACCATTTTATGATAGGAAAAATCCTGTGGCATTTATTTTAAAATTACCCTATTGAAGTTAAAGGAACACTCCACTTTTTTTGAAAATAGGCTCTTTTTCCAACTCCCCTAGACTAGAGTTAAACAGGTGAGTTTTACCGTTACAAACCTAACCTGCAGCCTTGCATTTTTTACAATTTTTTTTTAAGTTTTAGATTTTGTGAAAGCATTTCCCTAATTTTATTTGTATTTCATATTTATTTATTATACCAATGGAGAAAGTGTGCCTCTCTCTCTCTCTCTCTCTCTCTCTCTCTCTCTCTCTCTCTCTCTCTCTCTGTGTCTCTTTTTAAATTCTGGACACACCCCTGTCAGTTTATAATTTGCGTATGTGATTGCAGAGGCAGAAGTGACGGAGAGCCTGAAGAAAGATGGCGAGAAGTAATAAGTGAGAGAGAATGAAGTGTGTGTGTGTGTTAAGGGTGAGGCGGTGGAACGGTCACCGGCGGTCCCGACTGTAACATGGCTGTCGTTCAAGCTTAGCGTGATGTGTGTCCGCCCCGCAGGAGCATCAGCGTCGGTTCCTTATCTCTGTCAGGATACTAATCACAGCTCTGGAGGTTCAGTGGAAGGATGCGGACCTTCAACATGCCAGAGGGGCTTACAGTACAGGAGTTACTAGTTGACAATAACAGACCCCCCAGTTGTCATCCAGAGACAGTAACACATGATTAATAATGTTTACACAGATAAGCATCACTATTACTATTGCTCATACTTAGAGTTGGGGATTTGAACAACCCATAAGTATTAAACTTTGATGTGTAACTTGTGCTACGGAAATGAATGATTCCTGAGTCTTGTTGAGGAGAGGAGTACTGTTACTTTACTAAATGATCAGACTTAAAGGGGTCCTTGATTATGATTTCACTTTTTTAACTTTAGTTAGTTGATAATGTTGCTGTTTGAGCATAAACAACATCTGCAAAGTTACGACGCTCGAAGTTCAAAGCAAGGGGAGATATTTTCTTTTACAGAAATTGCTTTTTAGGACTACAACAAATGGCTGATAGGGACTACAACGAGCTTCTTCCCGGGTTGGTGACATCACAAACCCCAAAATTTACATGCAACAAAGAGGATGAGGACATGTTGGACTGCTTTAGAGAAAAGGAACAGTTGTTGTTGTAGAGTGTTGTTACCATGCCGTCATTTTACGTCAGACTGCTTCACAAACTAAGGTCAATACAACGCTGGATTTGCACAAACGTTTAAAATGATGGTACATGCTAGTCCAGGGGTGTCCAAACTCGGTCCTGGAGGGCCACTGTCCTGCAGAGTTTAGCACAAGTTGAATCATCATTTTGGCTGTGTGAGATTCTCCAGCTTTGTTGTTGTTGAGCAACCGAAGCGCAATCTGTTAAAGCTCTGCCCTCTTTTGGAAAGTGGGCTGGGAGCAGCAGCTCATTTGCATTTAAAGGGACACAAAAAAACGGTGTGTTTTTGCTCACACTCAAATAGGAGCAAAATTGACAAGCTATAATAAATGATCTGTGGGGTATTTTGAGCTGAAACTTCACAGTCACATTCTGGGGACACCAGAGACTTATATTACATCTTGTGAAAAGTGGCATAATAGGTCCCCTCTAATATTTTCACCTGACAGATCTGAGTATCTCTTAGACTTTCATTGAACAAGGGACCTGAGTCATATACAGACCAGAATACCATAGAGGCTTATTCTTTACAAAATAATGCAATATATAAGGAGCTTTTATGGTTTACCAAAAGTTGTTGTTCATCAGGGGGAAAAAATGCAAGAAATTGACTGAAAAAGCAGGAAAAAATGGCTTGTAATCCTGCGTCTGCAGTCAGGAGGAGCCGAGTCGGATAATGCTTGTGTGTGCAGTGACCACTTTGTCAAATGTTAATACAAGTAGTATGCCTCCATAGTTTTGTATGCTTTCATTTGTTTCTAGAGTAGAAGGATGTCCTTGTCCATCCTTAAGTGTAATTTTCCTTGGTATAACATATGTTTTGGAAAACTCCACCTTAAGTGTTACACGGAGTGACCAGGTTCAATCCAAGTCTTCTAACGAGACATTATCGGCCCCTTTATATGATAAACATTTTATTTTAAGCATTTATTCACATAAACATTGATCAAATTACATATGTAACACCCTATCTGTATTAACAAATAACATGGCCATGGCAACAATAGAATTTTATGACGACAAAACCTGGGTACCTTTCATGAAACACTTAGCAGTTTCCCTTAGAGAACTGTTTAAGGGATTATATCAAAGACTTTATATGCAACTCTATTAAGTCATTCTCATAGGTAAGGGGAAATCACGCCTTAAGTCTCATACTTAAGGGATAAACCACAACCGGGCACTGGAGAAGTTGCTTACCGTCTCGATGACAGACAAATATTCCAATTCAGTTGAAAAATCTCTCTTCTTTATAACGTAAGGATCACGTCCAACATATGTTGTGATTTTCTGTTTATACCTCTCTTATAATAGTGTCTAAACCAGTACATTAAGGACTTTCCTCTATCTCGTCCGTTCTGCTTTTCACTTCCTAACCTCCATCTGAATTTTGTGCATCATCAGAATCACGTGATTGCAAACAAGCTATTGGTTAACCATATACTATAAAACAAAAGTTTTGCAAGTTATTGCATTTTGATGAAAGATTATGAAGACAATTTTTTTTTTTTCTTTGGAAAAAATGCACAGATGAATTGTACACAATAAGACCCAGAATATGTAGTAAGAAAGTTAACGGTGTCGATTTTGATTTCAAGTTGACATTAAGTGAAAGACATTTACTGTGTCTGTGGACTCACACTGGTATGATTGTGATGATCTATGGTTTAATATAGACCAGTGTTCAGATAAGCTGCGGGCTAAATTTGATCATGCATGTTTGCGCTTGTCAGTATGTTTATGTGTGGGTGTGTTGTGAATGTGTGTGTGTATCTCCACACATCCTCATGCGGTGCTGCTGTTGTGATGCAAGTGTGCGGGTGGTTCACACTCTGTCGAAGGACAAATCAAACCTCTGATTGCAAAGCCACGATGGCCTTAACTCACTCGGAGGACGCAAATAAATCTCTGTCATCTGTCCGGCGTCGATCTCTTGGTGTCCTCCAAACCTCTGGATGAAGGAGCTGGAGCCAGTCAGTCATCTTATGAACCGCTGCTCTCAAAGTAAACAAGCTTGAAAGAAAATTGCTTGGTCTGTTTTCATCTTTCTCTTTGATTTTTCATTATGGCCAAACTCCCCAGGCTGACAAAACAAACTGAAATGTAAAATTTTCATCTGATTCATGTAATTTGGTGCCTCCGCAGCACAGGAAATTGTGGAAAATACTGTAATTTTGACAGTGTTGTGGATGCTGAGTTACATCTCAAAGTTAACTGACCTCCATGGATGTTTTTTTAAAACTCAGAACAGCGTAACATCCAGTCATACATGGCTGGTTAGATCAATGCATGTCTGTGTTAGTGAGGGAAGCAAAGAGACGGGAGAACGAGCAGGTCAAGGTTGAGTATATGGACGTGTCCCGCATGAATATTTATACAAATCGAATCACATATTCAGCAAATATTAACAAGAATTTAAACAGAGATTGTGAGGGACATATACAGTGAAACCAGAGATGGATCCAGTAACCAGTATCTTTACGGTCTGATGCTCAACGCCACAATAACATTAATAGCATGAACAGACCACAGAAATTTGAAACTTAAAGGGTTAGTTCACCCAAAAATGAAAATTCTGTCATTAAGTTCTCACCCTCATGTCGACCTCAAGACCTTCGTTCATTTTCAGAACACAAATTAAGATATTTTTGATGAAATCTGTGAGCCCTCTTGCCTCCGAAAGACTGCAACACAGTAACCAATTTCAAGGCCCAGAAAGGTAGTAAAGTCATTATTACAATAGTCCATGTCCATGTTCAACCTTAATGTTATCAAGTGAGACAATACTTTTTGGGCCAGATTTACTAAACGGGGCAAATTAGCGCGAGAGCGCAATTCAACAAATGCGCCAATGGGAGTGGCAAGTTTTGCACGTGATCTGCTGACGCGCAAATTAAAGAACACAGACGCAGTCAAATCATTTACATAATGACTGACGCAATCTACTAAGAGCAGTGCAAATTAGCGCTGGGTCGCAAATAAGCAGTGCGGGTCGACACAGGCGCAACTTGTTACAAGTAATATACGGATAACGTTTTCCTCTGGCATTCCAAAGAAATTAATACGAGTGGAAAATATTTTCTCCCTTCTACCACGCACTCTCTGTTCTCTGCAGTGTCTCCTCCTAGCAGCAACAATTGCAGCCATGTCGCGAAATGGGTGAAGACATACATTTTTGGGGCGTTAAATAATGGCACAAATACCAGTAAATTGACTAGCGCAAACATTAGTAAATCGCGTTCCGTGATTAATTTAAATACTCTTCTCCCATAAATTTTGCATCTGAAAGGGAAACTCCTACAAATGCATATGCAATAAGGTCAGCCGCTAAAACAACTCAGTCCACGCCTTTTCAGTGCTAATTTTGCACTGCGTGTCTTTAATTAATCGAGACAGGAGTTTTTTCTGGTGCAAGCTGTTAGTAAATCTGGCCCATAGTGCGCAAAAGAATAACTTAAAAATAACTTAATTCAACAAAGAATAAAGTTATTATTTTTGTTTGGTTTTTGTGTACAAAATTTTAACTGTGACTGGGCCTTGAAAGTGGTAATTGTGTATGCAATTTACATATTTTGAATGTTTCCCAAATAATTTGTTTATAATCAGAATAATAGCTCTGTTGGACTGAAAAGCCTTCATGTAAACACCTCAATCCAATCAACAGGAACAAATTAAGCATGTAAATGCTTGAATCCACCTATTTTCTTAATCAGATTCAAAATACCATGATGCTTATGTTTTTTTTTTACGTCATACAAACGTTTATTTATGTCTCAAGTCTTACGAACTGGTCAGTGGATGAGACATATTTTTTATTACATTTACTAAATATTTGCTTAAAAAAAAGCTTGTTAGACAAATGTCAGCTTTTTTTTTAGATATGTCTTCTAGACAAAAACGTGGCAAAAATTATACTAGCTGTAGTTCACGCCATTATCATGATGGCTTTCTCCAGTTTTGAATGCTGTGACTGGGCACTGCGCATGCGCTGAAGTTGTTTGGAATAAATCTAATGCACATGTAAACATACATATGAATTCGATTGCAATGTTTAGGGTTCATATAAACAGAACTTTCAGAATGTAAAATTGGACTGGATTCATTGCGACTGATAAATTAGTGCCTGTTTTTATACCTAGTGGTGTCCAAACAACATTAGTCCCCACTGACTTTCATTGTTATGGACAAAAAAAAAAGACGAAGACATTTTTCAGATGACTTTTTATGTATTCCACAGAAGAAAGAGCATCATATAGGCCCTGTTTACACCTGGTAAGATGCGTTTTGGTCAATATGATCACAACATTCATGTTTACACCTGTCTAGGGCTGGGACGATACATCGATTCTCGATCGATACAATGAATCTGGATTGATCCTGATATTTTCTCTCTCTAATCCAGGGGTGTCCAAACTCGGTCCTGATGTCAGTTACGCTTTTTCTGTATGTTGAATACGGACATAGCGTAAGCGTTTTGAACTGTGAGAGTTTTACACTTTCTTTGTAAGTTGAATACTGAAGGCGGTGAATACCACGGCAGCATATTTATTAATATACCTCCGATTGTGTTCTTCAGAAAGAAGAAAGTCATATTCACCTAGGATGGCTTGAGGGTGAGTAAAGCTTGGGGTAATTTTCATTTTAAAGTGAACTAATCCTTTAATACCAGGTGTGAACAGGGAAATATAGTTTTGAAAGGACATGAGGGTGAGTAATTGACAGAATTTTCATTTTGGAGGAACTATTATCTGTTTGCCCATAGGGAAATGGTTTAACAAGTGATTTCTCATGTAAGCAAGGAGTCTTGTTAAGAGACCCAAATCAAAAAATTGCACAGTGAATATATCTTAATCTTTTCAATCTCTGTTTTTTTTCTTTTTTCGTTTTTTTTCTCCAAAAGCAATGAGGCTAGACTGAAAGCAAATGGAGGGTTTTGTTTGAGTCTCTAGCAGCTTAGGTTGTTTCTCCTGAGATGCATGTATGTTTTTTCTCTGGTGTTTTAAAGGAGATGTCAACAATGTCTCTCAGTGTGCATTCTGCATTCTATTACTGTAGTAATAGTCTAATTTTTGTCTTTTTATTTCTTCTAAGGATTTTTAGATTTTAGTTTTTTTCCCTATCTATCTATTCCAACTCATTCGACATTCACACAATTTGTATTTGTGCACTGAAGTAATTTCAGGCACTGTGCATTTTTTATGTCTCTTAACTAGACTGCTTCCTTACATGACTAATCGCTTATGATGTACCATTGCTCACTTATAGGTTGATTTGGATAAATGCATCTGCCAAATGAATAAATGTAAATGTGAAGATGTACACATTTTACTTGTCAAACAAGACTCGTCTTACAAAAAAACAAAACAAAAAACATTTATAATCCCAAACCTGATTGTCAAGTTTGAAATCCATTTGAAAAACAGCAGTCACAGTGTCCATCTTGATTTATAGGCAAATAATATAATGTAATTAGAAAACGAGAAAGCCCACCAAAGCTCCATTACGGCCGCTCGTTTGTCTTTGTCAAAAGCACAGGGTTGTTGTGGTGTGTAAACATTGATGATGTTCTGTCATTGTGTTTGGATGGTTTGAATGGTTTTGTCACATCATGTAAACAAATTACTGCTGGGGTTGAGAGATTACACTCACTAAATTACTTGAGCATAAATTCATACTGTGAAAGGATGACAAAATTAAGGAGAAGAATAGCTGCATATTCATTATTGGATGAGAGTAGTTACATCTTTTGTTGTTCTTTGCTTTTTTTTGGCTGCTTTATTGGTGTTATTTATAAAATATGGAAACCATTTTCTGCCTGATTTAATTATTGTGATTTTTGGTCTGGTTTTAATACAATTCACCCAAAAAAAAAAAAAAAAAAAAAATTACACTATTGATGGTAACCCTTGTAAAAGCAGTTAACAGTAAAAGGAAAAACAGATTACAAAAATAAAACATAAATATAAGATAAAACAGCATTTAACAAATACTTTTTAACATTTATTGTTGAATTAATGTTCTAATTTTAACAAGCTGTTTATACTGTATACAGAAATTGCAACTTTTTTAACTATTATTTTGCATTTTAGACACACACACACACATATATATATATATATATATATTACCCATAGCATATCTATACAGGTGGAGCTGGGGAAGGTGGAGGGTTTCAGAGGAACTCTGAAAGCATGCTGCAAACGTCTTCAGTGATATCATTTAAATGTTGTGAGCAGCAGGCTCATTGGCTGCAGATGTGACATGAACCATTCAGCTTGTGCCAAGTAGTTAACACTGAGAATATAATCAGTTTGCGCCATCTAGAGCTTCATGACAGAGCTAGGAATACATTTTATTTTGTGCACAATTGCACTAGGACTTATTTCTCAATTGCAAATTTATTTCACAATGGGATGTTTAAATAAAATTATTTGAAATTTTATCTCACAATTACATTTTATTTTTTTACCCTGAGACGAAAACAGGCTTCCATAGAAAATAGACTTACAGTAAAGTTTCTACATTTCAAACCTTGAACCTGCTAGGGCAGATACTGTGACTTTTATCTAGCAGTTTGAGAAAACCCACTCAAGTTTCATCCATCTGCCGGTGAACTTATAAAAGCTCTCTCCATTTCTAATCCTCAGGGTGAATAAGAATATTCAGAATGAAAGAAATGGAAAAAGAAAGTGCTCTGACAAAAGAGCAGATGATAAGGTACGCCCTGCTGCCCTACTGTGGTGTTCTCTCAATGGAGGGGCCATAAATGACCTAAAAAGAACATTGTGCTGTAAAATTCAGAGTTTTCTTAATATACAGTAGGTTTTTCTCACAGCGTATGTCTGTAGTAATTCTGCTGTACTTCAGAACTGGGTTATGATGATATTTCTGCAGTATGATGTTAGGTGCATGATCCGGAGCACTACGGCTTTAGAAGACTGTGTAAGTAAGGAGTAAAGACATTTTATTCTGCCTGCACACTGAATGGTTGTTGATGCATTTTTCAAACAATTAAAGAACCAACACCTTTTTGTAGAAAATACAGAACTAAATTTTTGCATTTTCTTAAATTAAGGTGTATTAAATTAAGCTGTTAGTGGCTCTGGTTGTCACGATTCACGTTGTCCGGAAACGGCACACCCCTTACCATTACGGGCAAACGTCGCATGCTTCGGTCAAAGTCTAGTCTTTGCTTCAGTGGAAATGTAAATAATGGCGTCAATATTGCCGTATCAATTTGAGCCCGAATCAGACCCAGATAGCATGAAGAGGGTCAAGCAGAACCTCTGCAAGCACGGCTTTTAATGGACGTTCATGAATGTTGAGTATTTTTGTTTGTATTTGTGTCAAAGTCTTTAGATATGCTGTCACTTGTAAATGTTACTGCTGCCCCATAGTGTTCTGATTAAAGCTTTACTGTAGCTGAATACATGACTGAGTAGTAGCATTTTTGTAAAGGTATTGTTTAATTTATAGCATGATTGAGCATGTGGGTAAACAACATAAAAGCCGTAATGAAACACCGCTGTACACTGATAACAGAAACGCCAACAAACACCAACAGAAGTTCGCTGGTGTGATTACATAGAAGTTTGTTGGTGTTTGTTGGAGAAGTATGAAATAGAATTTAGCTAACTGGCTAGCGAAGCCAAACCGCGTTGGTCTTTGTTTACGTCCCAGAAACTATATATCTTTATAAAAAACTAAAACATACTTGCAGGTTGGGGCCCATAAACAGCAGCTTCTGCTTTTAAAGTGGGAACTGCTCCATCTTTCAGTAATAGCCTTTGTGCAAATCCAGTATTGAACTCCTGTAGATTCTGGAAGCTGTCTTCCGTAAAATGTGCAGCACAGACAGCTAAATTATAATTGTCAGGAACAGAATTAAACATAAATTTTAAACATTGTTCATTGTTCAAGTCCAGCGTCCCTATGAAGAAGACTTGTATGCACGCGACATGGCCTCGCCCACTTTGTTGCATGTTCCCGAGGGCAGTGTTTATGTTAATTGTAGGGTTTATGATGTCACCAACCCGGGAAGAAGCTTGTTGTAGTCCAAACCGGTCGTTTTTGTAGGCATTAAACTGCCATAAATTTAAAAGACAATATCTCCGTTTGCATTGAACTTTCAGCGCTGTAACTGTTTATGCTCAAGCAGCAACATTACACACTAACTAAAGTTAAAAAAGTGAAATCACAATGAACCACTCCTTTAAAATCTGATTGCATGAGCCACATTCCAAGCTGTTGTAAAACAGCCAATATGTGCATTGATATACTCTATGTGACTTCACAACTGTTGATTTCTATACTAATGTGGCACATGTAGCATAAAGTTAGATAAATGATCTATATTACTTGGCGAAATCAAGAATACATGCTTAGTGCAAAGTGACTCTGATGGAGCATTTAATTTGCATGGAATCAAAGCCTCAAACCTAAACTTGAACTTTTCTTTTGCTTCCTTGCAAGCGTTGATATGTAATTCTGCCAATTCAAATCTTGATGTTTATGTCTTTATATTATATTTAGGCATGACTGTTTTTTACACAGGATTTTCACGCACTTCCCCATCATTGCTCAGAAAACATGTAGCCCTGCCCCAAACTCGCACCATTGGTTGAGCCAGAAGTAGAGGTGTCGGGTTAGGGTTAGTTAAAGTATTTTAACTTAGACAAAAATTACATGCATCATTTTAACATTGGTATTTTTTATCATAATGCTGTTGCTGAAATTGCATTAAAGAAAATATTTTACCACTATGCATCATGCCTAACAGTTCCACTGCCTTTTGTACTTTATTTACTGATTATTTCACATGTAACAGCCATTTACAAACAGCAGACACAATACCCGTCTTGATTTATAGGTGTATAATATAATGTAATTAGAAACTAAGAAAGCCCAGCAAAGCTCCATTACGGCTCCCTTGCAAGCAGTGATATTTAATTCTGACGATGTTAAAGTCTTGATATTTATGTCTTGTTTTTTTTTATATTTCTGCACAACAAAAGTAATGAATGTTTTCTAGACAGGTTTTTCATGCACTTCCCCTTATTATTGTCTGGGCAATATATTTTACCACTATGCATCATGCCTAACAATAATGCACAGCCTTTTGTACTTTATTTACTCAGGCCACATTAGAGTGGTTCATGGGGATGCAGGTTCGTGTCATGTCCTGATCTCATTCCCCTTTCCAGTCTACCTCTACTACACTTTCAATTATTGGCATAGCCCATAAATGACAATGAGAAAGAAAGGTTTTATAAGAAAGGCAGCCGAGCTCCTCCCGCTGGTTCTAATTAACAGAACAGAGATAAGAAGCACCGCCTCTCTTTCAGCCCACTGGCTAAATTGTAAAAAGCTTCTGGGCAGCAATAAATTTGCTCAATTGAAGTCATTTGGGAAAGAAAAGGAACCTCGCACAGAGAAAAGGACATTCTTCACCTACCATTTAGCTCTAATCTGTTTTGTATGTCCACTCCATGAAACGTTCACAATCACTTTAGTGGTCAGAATGTAAAAACTTTCTTACCGATAATGGAATGTCATTCCAGTGGAAAGTTACTGCTGCAGATCTCACAAAAGAACTTTTTTTTTTTCAGGGTAGAAGATATGGCACGACCATCACTCATTTATCTGACTACCGCAGGCCTCTATCTCGTCTTTAAGTAAAGAAGAACCAGGCTGTTGAAACATATGTAATGCTTTCAGTTTCATATCTGAGGCGCTAGATAGGGCCACACTATCTTTTCCCTGGAAATACTCAGTCGTAGTATGTTCTTGCCAAGGTGAAGAATGAGATGGAGAGAATCTGCTGCTCCTGCTGTGTATTACTGACTCAACAAGACCTTGACTTGTTTTGGGTGGTTTGTGGATTTTACTGGTTGTGGAAGGAGGTATGCAAGGTAAAGATTTTGCACAGATATTTATCTTTTTAAAAAAAAAAAAAAATATATATATATATATATATATATATATATGTGCAGTAAAAATGTTATTTCTCTTCTTTTCTGCATTTCGCTGCTGTTGTACTTTAAATTTGGCATTGTGCATTAAGAATATTGTTGGCTCTTATAACAAATTGCATGTGATGTTCCTCATTTGTAAGTTTCTCTGGATAAAAGCATCTGCTAAATGAAAAAAAGTGCATGTAAAATATGAAGTAGCACAGAATTCACAGAGTGAATGTCCTCAAACAAACAAATTGACATAAGATGTGCACAGTACAATCCTGTGATCTAGATCTAAAGTCATTAGCAAATAGATAAAAGGTTTAACTTTTACATTATGAAATAAATGTTTTTCTCCAAAACACGTTGGCCACAATTATTGGCACCCTTTTATTCAGTACTTTTTGCAACCTCCTTTTGCCAGGATAACAGCTCTGAGTCTTCACCTATAATGCCTGAGTTTGGAGAACACCTGACAAGAGACCATTTCTTCATGCAGAATCTCTCCAGATCCTTAGATCCTACGACTAAGTTTTAAACCTGTTTGAAATCTAGTCTTCAAGTGTGTATACTGTCCTGTTAGATGAGAGCAGTAATGAAATGGCAAGAGAGTGAAAGAGTGCAAAAGAGAACTAAAACAATAAATAAAAAAACATCAAACTGTTCTGCACATTTCCCGAAGCAGACTCATCTATATTTTCATCTTTTCTTTTTCTTTTTTCTCCCTATTCTGTGACTCTGTATAAACATGACTGCAAGCTCTTCCTCCTTGTTGCTTGTTGACATGTCAAGAATAAACTCTCCTGTTTCTGTGTGCATGAGTTTGTGTGACAATGAATGCTGGGATTGTAGCTTCAGTCGAGGGTAGTGTTGTTTTGTATAGTGTGCGCTCCGACATGGTACAAAACAAACCACTGTGAGTCTGACAGTGATGAGCTTCAGTCTTGTAGAGTTCACTTGGCTTTAGTGTCAACTTCTCAGCCTGAAACTTCAACTTAGATTTATATGAAAGAAATCGCTATTATTACTCAACGCTTCCTAATCCAATTTAAAATGGTGTTTGCTGGCGTTTTCACATATGAAATGTTTAAGTTCACATACATTGGGGTCCAAAAGTCTGAGAACACAATGAAACCTGGAAATAATACAATAAATTATATTATATTGGAGAAGACAAAATGATCTCAGATTGCTGGACTCCCTGTATATGTTGGTAAATAATGTAATTAGGGTTGTTACAGTATAAAAATTTCAGTAGTCTGTACCAATACCAGTAAAATTTCACAGTTGTCATTACCAATTTTGGTAACAGAGCAAAAACTGTTGAATTAAGTACTTTGAAAAATGTCCCGTTTTGTCTCGTCTGTTGATTATTACTGTCAATCATCACAGTTTCCGATTCAATCGTGCATTTAAATACGATTGTCAATCCAGAAACTTTGCAGTGTACTGAAAAGTGTACTGTACAGATTGTGAATAGGTAATAAGCAGAAAGCAAGAGAAGAGCCCTCCCTTTATAATCACTAAAGCTGTCTCCCTGAATTCTGCACTCTCGCGAAAACTCTCCTTATATGAATTTCTTGTTTAAATCGTGTTTACACTTTTTTGGTTATAAATATGTGTTTCATGACTATTGCCCCTATACAGTTTTCTAAAATATAAAATTAAGAGTTTCTAAAAATAAATTTGTCTTACAAGCAGAGTGTTTTCATGACAAAAAATTAATTGATGGTTTAGTGATTGATGAACATGACTGACAATACCGCAATACTGTTTGTCTTTACCATAAGCGAATCTCTTTTGAACCTCACTAAAAGAATGTGTGTGTGCCACAGAAGAAAGCGTGTGTGTGCCACAGAAGAAAGTGTAAACTGGCGTCACATCAGTTACACTTTTTCTGTAAATTGAATAGGGAAGGCGTAAGACGTAGCATAAGCTTTTTGAACTGCTAGAGTTTTACACTTTCTTCGCAACTTGAATACGGAAGGCGGCCTGCGGAAGCTAGATATTTTACTTCATAACTTGTTAAATATGGATATATTTTTTAGACAAACACATCGCTTCAGAAGGCCTTTATTAACCTCCTGGAGCCGTGTGGAATATGTTTATGATGGATGGATGTGGATGAGCTTTCTTCAGCTCATACTCGTTTGGTAACGCTTACTGCCATTATAAAGCTTGGATGTGTCAGGATATTTATTAATATTTCTCTGATTATGTTTATCAGAAAAAAGAAAGTCATATACACCTAGGATGGCTTGAGGGTGAGTAAAGCTTGGCGTCATTTTCATTTGAAAGTAAACTAATTCTTTAAATATGATCTGAAAAATCTACAGGTAAGTTTGCAAATTTGAGTCTGGAAAAATGTGTAGAAAAATGTGTAGAAACCCTGGATAGGCTGCTGCGTTCATGCGCTCAACATAAATGATTCTGATTGGCTACAATGCTCAATGCTTGTAAAAATGCTATAAATAGAAGCCTTTGATTCTCAGAGTGTTCAAACAAACACGAATGAGATTGTTTGAAAGCAGCGACTATCAACGGGTACCGAATATACCCGGTATTCGGTTCTACTGGTACTTCAGAAATGCTGGTACCATCAACTTTTTTTTTTTTTTTTTTTTTTTTAGTACCGACTTGTACAGACTTAGGCCCAATCCCAATTCTATTTTATACCCCTTCGCCTAGCCCTTCACCCTTCCCCTTGCCCCTTGAAACATAGTGGCAAGGTGTAGGGGTGAAAATATTCCCCTAAGAAATGGGACACCACTACTACAGCATTACACACGTCATCATACCTAGTTTCTTTCATTAGTGTTCTGTAACATTTAACCAGTATGAACAGCAATAAAGTCTGCATATCAACAGAAATCAGGCGCGAGCACGTTTAACAGATTACTCACTCCCAAAGTTGTTTTGCGCTGTATTTTGAAAACAGCGCTCGGTTTCATTTAGAAAACGTATAAGCCATCGAGTTTCCCAAGACGATACAGAATGATACAGAACGTACAAGACTGGTGGAGCCGCTTTTCCATCAGGCCAAGCTGTTTTGTTTAACCGTTCCATTCCGTGCCGAGCGGACCAGTACGGATATGGTTTCATTTTCTTCTGTGGTGCTGCGATAACAGAGCTCATTGCAATGTAATACAAACGAGTCAGTTGTTGCCTTGGTAACGCAAGGGTTTACAGACGATACGAGATATAAATAACGACTGCGTTATGAAGGATGACCAGATATTTCTTTTAACTGTATTATTAATTTGTGTTCACATCATTCAAACACGCATTCTAGCAGCACGGTAGTCGGTTTCTGTAGGTAAATTTCTCATACCCCTTCGTTCGAAGTGTGGTCCCGAAAAATCTTCATTTGAAGGGCTTACTGGCCCTTCCCCTAACCCCTACCACTCCAGCCAAAAGAGAATCGAGACACCCCTACCCCTTCACATGAACGCGCAAAACGAAGGGGTAGGGGAAAGGGAAGGGAAGGGGTAAGGGGTAGAAATGGGATTGGGCCTTAGTACTTTTGACCCTTAATGTAATATTGTATATACTGTAAATTATTTAAAAAAAAAAAAATCTGTTTAATGAAATAGTGTTGGAAAAACTATTTTTGCTTGTTAATATCTTGCAGTCTGAATTTACCTTTTCTTCGAAATGATAGATCCTCTGATTGGGGGAAAAGAAATTGTAAACCATTTCAGAGCAAATTTATGATTAATTTCAAGATATATTAGAGATACACTCAAGATATATTGAATAAAATATTGAAAATTTTATAGCTCTGTTGCCAAACTCAAATAGGCAGGCAGTCATGGAGAGTCTACCATGGAGTGTCATGCACTTTTTTAATACATGTCTTATTGTGCACAATTATTACAGGCATCCCCAACAGCAATTTCAAAGTCCTTCTGTTTCATTTCTTTACTTTCATTAATTGTTGATTGTAAATTTGCTCTACAGACTCTGTAATGTTGTCCAGATGGTTGTCAATTAGATTTGAGTCCTTGTAAATTCCCTCTTCATTTCTGTGCGAAGCCATGGGGACGGATCAAATGATGGCGGAGTTGTGTTCTGTTTTTCGTCTTTCTTGTTTCAGTCTTTCTTGAAGCTGCCGTTAAATGATGTTGTCTGCAATCCTTAAGAAAAATGTTTAGGTTATATTGAATGGTTTTGAAGAAGTTAATTTAAATGTGTTTATTGTGGGAACTAGGCCTAATATGCCTCATATTGAAATAAAATAAATAAATAAATACATATATTAGTCATGTTTACATTAACATTTATGCATTTGGCAGACTCTTATCCACAGCGACTTTAGGCAGGAACACACCAAGCCGACGGTCAGCCATCGGGCAGTTCTTGTTCATTGGCCGACTAAGTTTTCTCAGTGTGTTCCGCACCGTCGGCTGAAGTTGGTCTTCGTTGGCTTTTTTTCAGGCGATTCGACATGCTAAATTGGCATCGGAGCTCGTCGGGCCATCTGATCATTCTGATTGGCTGTTCAGCTACTGCCACCTGCTGGTACAGAATGGCATTTCATCTTACGCATGCGCAGAACGGACGTGCTACTTGGCTGTCGGCTGTTGAGCGTCGGTTTGGTGTGTCAGGGCACTTTGGACCCAGACGCTGCCGACGTGAGCCAACCCCACAGTCTGCTTTCGTCGCCACTAGTTCGTCGGCGTTGGCTTGGTGTGTTCCTGCCTATAGAGAAATGAAAAACACTTACTTTTGAATGCATGTTTCAAACATTCTCTATATTAATTTACAAAATTTAGTTCAATTTCTTTATTTAAATAGTACAGAATATGGTGAATTTATGAAGGAAATCAGCAGAATCCTGAAAAATGGATTTCAGTATAGCAAAATATGTCAAAATTTTGTTTGTGCGTGTATTTTCACTAAGATCTATCAAGTGACATTTTCACAAAAATATAGTTTGATTTTTATCCATAGCCTTTGACATGAACAAAAGATATGGAGAGCATTTTTTCCTCCCTCAAAGTTGATGACCCTATTTATTCACAATCATATGGTTAGCTGCCTTTTATTATTTGCATTTAGCATTGTTTTTTCCCTGCTGACTGATCAGAACCCGTCTGTGTGAGTGAGCTCAAATTTCATCATATTATATTCATTTCAGGCAATAGAGTCGTTGCAATGTCCTGTTATAAAAAGTAAGTGAAAACAAGACGCCGTAGTTGTATTATTTACAGTTTGTTCCATCATGCTTAACGAGGCGGATGAAACTGAAAAGCGTAAATCGTGGGCATCTGTGTCAACAAAAATATCTCATCAGAAATAAACGCTTCTCTCCTTTGAGGTTTGCAAGAAAAAATGAGAGTTAATGTGCAAAGAGGATGGAGAGATTTCTATGGCAGTGATTGTGGTGGAAACATGAGCACACACAATATGTTTACAATGTTTTCATGCTAATTATTTCTAGGACATGATTTGGTCCCCAGAGAAACTATTGCATGTGAGGAGGACATCTGCTGCTTCTCTGTGCAGGTCATGAAGTTAATTGTAGTGAAGTACATTTACATTGAGTTTTTTAACCAGTGGGTAGCTTTTGGGTAACTTTGTAGCTTATAAATGCATTAAAATGAATCTAAAGTAATGTTTGTTCATGCAAAAGTGTTCTAAATGGTTTTTAGCACGTAGCTATGTGGTAACTTGCTACAGTATTCCAGGTGGTTCCTATGGCATTTCAAAGGTGGTTACACTCCAATATGTAAATCTAGTTTTAAAGGGTTGTTTAAATCCCTTGTACCCCTTATTCCTTTTATATAGTAAATGTGATGGTGATGTTTGCCTTGCAATTATAATAGAAGAAATTGTACATTTTATTGCATGGAATTTTAATTACCGTATATTTTGTCCCAGTCCCTCTGGCATTATCAGCTTCACAATGACATCAAGATAAAGCACAATCTGTTTCCTGCTTCCAGTGGAACAGAATCCGATTGGATCGTTTTATCATAGTCATCACGATTATATCATAACATACGCCAATCTATTGCATTATCACCACCTAAACATACTTTTATCTGTGCAAGTCATTCCTGAAGGTCACTTCCTGTAGTTCTCATGCCCTGCTGTTTGGCCTCCCAGCTGACGGCTAGAATCCTGTGATCCTGTGTTTCCCCAGTAGGATTATGGCCTTATTGAAATCCCTATCAGATTTTTGCTTCTCTTCAATCCTTTTCTATTCCTTCTGCAGAAATGCTCTGTGCATCTCAATGATATATAAGCCATTGTGTTCAACTTGTCTTTTTTCCCCGTGTCTCTCTCTTTCTCCCTCCAATAATCCATTCTCCCCAGGCAAAGGTCAGGGTGCGTTCAGTTGTGGCGGCCTGGTACCGCCGAGAAATGCTAAACAGATGCACACAGAGAGGGTTATAGTTTCATTCCTCGATTCTGAAATCTTCCAGCAATTGCTAAATGTTTTTGTGGCATTCCTGGAATGCTTTTACATTAGTATCAGACTAATTCAGACTAATATACACACATTTTTATATGTAATTTTTGATACAGTATTGAAAATATATTTAATTACACAATAAATATAATATATTATATAGGTGACTCTTATGGGGGGAATTTTTGAGGGGGGATTTTTTTTAGACATTTTTAAAAATTACAATCATCTCATCTAAATGTTTCCTCACTCAATGTATCTGTGTTTTTAAAATTTATATAGTTGGGTGTTGATTTATATTTCTATTTTTAGGAAGATACAGACATTTGAAAGCATACAACTCTAGATGGTGCTATGGAATTTTGTTATGCAATAGCTTAAAGGGCCACTGAAGTGCCTTGGAATGTACAGCTTTATTTACTGTGTTGATGTAATGTCCAATGATATATCTAGAAGCCCCACCTCTTTTTTTCAAAATAGCCAGTAGCGTTTCGCCTAGATCACAGCTCGGCCAGAGCCGTTGAGCTCGTAAAACCCAGTTTTCCTCATAATCTCTAACCGTTTCTCCTCCGTATTGCGTTAAAAAATAGCATTATTTGTAGAATTCAAATGTGTCCGAACGTTTTGTGGTCTGCGCCGACTTGCCCCTATGATCCACTCTGTGCTTTAACACAGACAGAAGCAGGTATATCAGGCTGCTGTCACTTTAAGACCAAATGCACAGATCCAATATACTGTCACACATGCGTTTTCTTTATAAACAGTCATAACCAACTGTTTACGTGAATACTTGCCAAGACGGGTATTTTTACATAATTTTCTGTGTATTTGACCATTTAGGCGCAATAGACTATGAAAAAGAACTCAATTCTGTTCTCGTAAGCTGTTGTGAGAACTGAATTGAGTTCTCTTTTGTGTCTTCTTGTGCTTAAATGGTTTAAAATCGCTTGAATGTTAAAATTGGCAAGACTTAAAGACTATATATATATATATATATATATATATATATATATAAACACTTCACCCTGAGCACATGTGACAGATGTGAAAGGCTCTGAAGAAGCCATGGAGAATGTTATGCTGCCTGTAACATTCATAACGTTCAGCATGACCTGGTGGTGGGTCAGTGATGATCTGGGGAGGTATATACATGGAGGGATGCACAGACCTCTACAGGCAAGACAATGGCACCCTGACTGCCATTAGGTATAGGGATGAAATCCTTGGACCCATTGTCAGACCCTGCGCTGATGTAGTGTGTCCTGGGTTCCTCCTGGTGCACAACAATGCCCGACCTCATGTGGCAAGAGTATGCAGGCAGTTCCTGGAGGATGAAGGAATTGATACCATTGAATGGCCCCCACGCTCACCTGACCTAAATCCAATAGAACACCTCTGGGACATTATGTTTCGGTCCATCCGACGCCGCCAGGTTGCACCTCAGACTGTCCAGGAGCTCAGTGATGCCCCTAGTCCAGATCTGGGAGGAAACACCCCAGGACACCATCCGTCGTCTCATTAGGAGCATGCCCCGACATTGTCAGGCATGCATACAAGCACGTGGGGGCCATACAAACTACTGAGTACCATTTTGAGTTGCTGCAATGAAATTTCAGCAAAATGGACTAATCTGCTGCATCATTTTTTCACTTTGATTTTTGGGGTGTCTTTGAATTCAGTCCTCTGTAGGTTGATCATTTTCATTTCCATCAAACAATGTGGCATCCTTTCATTCCTAACACGTTACCCAGTCTATATCAGTATAGATATCCAGCATGATGTTTTTCCCCATTGAGATCTGATGTGTTTTCAAAGTGTTCCTTTAATTATTTTTTTTGAGCAGTGTATATATTTGAGCAGTGTATATATATATATATATATATATATGCACTCACACATTTACAGTATCTACAGTATTGAATTTTGCACATTGTTATTTTGGGCTACAATAATAATAAAAAATAAAAAAAACTGATAGATTTTGGGGGGACTGTTCTGTTCTAGCCCAGTAATTCAAGAAAACAACTTCACTCGAGATATTGGAAGAACTGTCTATTATGAGAGCTGAATGAGTCGTCAGAATCCTTCTAAAAAGAAAGGATCCCTCTAAAGCGGTTCATGTCTCTGCCAGAGCTAATTGGTCTTCATTTCATGAGGGCAGAATGAGGGATAAACCTGTGTCTCTGTGCCAACAGCATTCTGACAGCTGAGAGGATAATTAACATTTTCAGCAGTCATTATCCAACCTCAATGTGTGTGGTTTCACATTAGTACAAGGATCATTTGGTGCATTTGTTTATTTATTTTTTTTATTATTATGTTATTCATATTTATCTATTATAGAGTGACCGAGGCTGGTTGTCACACTTTTTTATTTTAATGAATATCCCTTAGAGTTTGCTTACTTTTTAAAGTCAATTTCTGTACAGACATAGGTCTTGGCTACAAAAAAATAAAGAAATAATTTAAAAAAGAATTAAATAATGTAATACATGATGACCTTTTGTGGGGCAATCTGTGTGTGTGTGTGTGTGTGTGTGTGTGTGCGTGTGTGTGCATTTGTATACAGATATATATATTTAAAATATAACTAGTCGCATGTGAAGAGAATATCATTGATCATTTCCTGTGTAAAATGGACAAAACCCAGCGGTTGGGTTAAATGCTTGCCCAATGTGCTGGGCAGTTTTATTTTATTTTATTAACCCAACTATTGTTTAAAAATTACTATATGGCTGGCTTAAAATGAACCCAAAATAGTTCAAAATAAATCAGACACATAATTACTAGAGGCAACAATAATAATCAAAAGGTGAACATTTATTAAGAAGTAATTTAATAAATGTTTATTGTTTAATTATCATTCATTAAACTTATTAATAAATGTTAATTTCCAAAATATTTTGGGTTCACTTTAAGCAAGCAATACAATATTGTAAGCAATATTGTTTTTAAACAATAGTTGAGTTAAATAAAACTACCCAGCAGGTTGGGCAAACATTTAACCCAACCGCTGGATTTGTCCATTTTCAACCCAACTTGGGTTGTTTTTAAGCCAGCATTTTTTAGAGTGTACATGTAGATTAGATGGTAAGCAAACAATCAGTTCTCATAATCAACATGTTGGATCCAGGAGAAATGGCCAGGAATAAAGATCTGAGTGATTCTGACAAGGGCCAGATTTTTAGGGCAAGGCGACTGGGTCAGAGTATCTCTGAAACAGCAAGGTTTGTGATAGAACATGCTGGGTATACTGAAAATTAAAAATAATAGGTTTTAAATGAAGTTAGCGATTTCAAACTAAGAAGTTGCATTCTTGAATGACAGAACAGTTTGTTATGGAACAGCAGTTTTAGTACTTTATGTTCTATTATTTATCAGTCTGACCTCCATGTGTCACAGCTCACGGCCTAGTTTGGAGATGTTTTACGATGGGACATTTATTCACCTGAATAGATCCAGCACAGGTATCACCTCTGCTTATTTATGCATTTTTATGCATTTCATTGACCAGATGACAGTTTGATATAGACTGTATTTACTCAAAGGAGAGAAGCTATTACTGTTTCCTTTGAGCCACACATGTGTGAGACACACCAGTAAGAGCTAATCTGTGGATCTACATGTGTAATTGTTTTCCAAGAGAGATGGGAAGTGTGTGTGCATTTTGAAGCCATTCATTAGCCCAGCTAGCTCATTTGCTGGAGGCCCTGATGGTTATTGCTGTTGTAGAGATTATGAAGCAACAGGAGCAAGTAGGATGAACAGGCTGTTAAAATGCCTCTAACTCGCCACATGTGCCTTAATGATCAACTCACCATATGTTATTTAATAGCAGGATATTCGTTTTAAAACCATCCAATCACACAGAATGACTTCACAACGGCCGGTTAAACCTGAAATGCACAAAATCGGAGGACGTTCTGGAACGTTCCAGCGCTCATGCTAATTCAGAATAGCAGGGGAGTGTAGAGGGAACATCTGTTGGGTTTAATAAGGTCATGCTGAGCTCTTTACAGCTGCATCTGCAGCCCCTTGACCTCAGCAAATGGATACGCTGCTGCTTCAGATACGCAGCTATGCAGTTTACAGCATGAAGGTTGTATGTGGTCCTTTGGCGATCGATTTTGGAGTTGGCTTACTCAACAATCTCAGGTTTTTAACATCTTTACTTAAAGGGATAGTTCACCCAAAAATGAAAATAATGTAATTTATTACTCACCCTCATGTCGTTCTACACCCGTAAGTCCTTCGTTCATTCGGAACACAAATTAAGATATTTTTGATTAAATCCGATGGCTCAGTGAGGCCTGCATAGCAGCAATGGTACTTCCTCTCTCAAGATCCATAAAGGTACTAAAAACATATTTAAATCAGTTCATGTGAGTTCAGTGCTTCTACCTTAATATTATAAAGCGACTAGAATATTTTTTGTGCACCAAAAAAAAAAAAAAAAAAATAACGACTTTAACAATATATCTAGTGATGGCCGATTTCAAAACACTGCTTCATGAAGCTTCGGAGCTTTACGAATCAAATCAGTGATTCGGAGTGCCAAAGTCACGTGATTTCAGCAGTTTGATACGTGACCTGAATCACTGATTCGACTCAAAAGATTCATAACGCTCCGAAGCAGTGTTCTGAAATCAGCCATCACTAGATATAGTTTGTTTAATTTCGCGTGAAGTATATGGGGGGCATTTGGTGTTGCCTTGACAGATTATATTATAAGACTTTGAGCTTGTTTTTCCATAGTCACTTATAAACATGGGCAGCCCCTTTATTCCCATCTTCACCCTCTTCACCCTTTTTTTTTTTTTTTGTTTTTTTTTTGGATGACCCGATTTGCTCATTTCAGGCAGTTTCTTTCAAGTTTTTCTTTTGCCAGACCAGCCCGCTTACTTTTCTTGTAATATCTGGCAACGCTGGTGCACTTTTTTTATTATTAAATACTTTTTTCTACGGAGCCCTGGACATGACATGCAGGAAAAAAATGGTAGGCTAAATCGTGCGCATGATTTATTAATTCGTTCCCTCGATTTACTAAAACATGCGCACTATTTACTATTACATTCCCTCGATTTATAAATCATGCACATGATTTATAAGTCGAGGGAACAAAATAGTAAATCGTGCGCACGATTTAGTAAATCGAGGGGACGAATTAGTAAATCGTGCGCACGATTTAATTTTTTTTTCTTGCATGTCATGTGCGGGGCTCCGTATTTTTCTTATCTCACCTGAATATGCAGAGACTACTACAAGTATACTCTGTATGTACAGTGGGTACGGAAAGTATTCAGACCCCCTTAAATTTTTCAATCTTTGTTATATTGCAGCCATTTGCTAAAATCATTTAAGTTCATTTTTTTTCTCATTAATGTACACACAGCACCCCATATTGACAGAAAAACACAGAATTGTTGACATTTTTGCAGATTTACTAAAAAAGAAAAACTGAAATATCACATGGTCCTAAGTATTCAGACCCTTTGCTGTGACACTCATATATTTAACTCGGGTGCTGTCCATTTCTTCTGATCATCCTTGAGATGGTTCTACACCTTCATTTGAGTCCAGCTGTGTTTGATTATACTGATTGGACTTGATTAGGAAAGCCACACACCTGTCTATATAAGACCTTACAGCTCACAGTGCATGTCAGAGCAAATGAGAATCATGAGGTCAAAGGAACTGCCTGAAGAGCTCAGAGACAGAATTGTGGCAAGGCACAGATCTGGCCAAGGTTACAAAAAAAATTCTGCTGCACTTAAGGTTCCTAAGAGCACAGTGGCCTCCATAATCCTTAAATGGAAGATGTTTGGGACGACCAGAACCCTTCCTAGAGCTGCCGTCCAGCCAAACTGAGCTATCAGGGGGAGAAGAGCCTTGGTGAGAGAGGTAAAGAAGAACCCAAAGATCACTGTGGCTGAGCTCCAGAGATGCAGTCGGGAGATGGGAGAAAGTTGTAGAAAGTCAACCATCACTGCAGCCCTCCACCAGTCGGGGCTTTATGGCAGAGTGGCCCGACGGAAGCCTCTCCTCAGTGCAAGACACATGAAAGCCCTCATGGAGTTTGCTAAAGATGGTGAGAAATAAGATTCTCTGGTCTGATGAGACCAAGATAGAACTTTTTGGCCTTAATTCTAAGCGGTATGTGTGGAGAAAACCAGGCACTGCTCATCACCTGTCCAATACAGTCCCAACAGTGAAGCATGGTGGTGGCAGCATCATGCTGTGGGGGTGTCTTTCAGCTGCAGGGACAGGACGACTGATTGCAATCGAGGGAAAGATGAATGCGGCCAAGTACAGGGATATCCTGGATGAAAACCTTCTCCAGAGTGCTCAGGACCTCAGACTGGGCCGAAGGTTTACCTTCCAACAAGACAATGACCCTAAGAACACAGCTAAAATAACGAAGGAGTGGCTTCACAACAACTCCGTGACTGTTCTTGAATGGCCCAGCCAGAGCCCTGACTTAAACCCAATTGAGCATCTCTGGAGAGACCTAAAAATGGCTGTCCACCAACGGTTACCATCCAACCTGACAGAACTGGAGAGGATCTGCAAGGAGAAATGGCAGAGGATCCCCAAATCCAGGTGTGAAAAACTTGTTGCATCTTTCCCAAAAAGACTCATGGCTGTATTAGATCAAAAGGGTGCTTCTACTAAATACTGAGCGAAGGGTCTGAATACTTAGGACCATGTGATATTTCAGTTTTTCTTCTTTAATAAATCTGCAAAAATGTCAACAATTCTGTGTTTTTCTGTCAATATGGGGTGCTGTGTGTACATTAATGAGGAAAAAAAATGAACTTAAATGATTTTAGCAAATGGCTGCAATATAACAAAGAGTGAAAAATTTAAGGGGGTCTGAATACTTTCCGTACCCACTGTATGTTGACTCTGAAAAGTATAACTACTAGGACTCTTTGCTGCTTTCAAAGCATTACTCAGTCATTTATTTTCAGGGGGTTAATAAAGGCCTTCTGAAGCGAATCGATTCGTTTTTGTAAGAAAAAAATCCATAATTAAAACTTTATAAATTCAAATAACTAGCTTCCGGTGGACGACTGTATGCAGAATGTAGATAAGGGCTAAGGATATTTTTAAATATATCTCTGATCGTATTTGTCTGAAAGAAGATAGTCATATACACCTAGGATGACTTAAGGGTGAGTAAATCATGGGATAGTTTTCATTTTTGGGTGAACTATTCCTTTAAGTACAGGTTAAGCTGTACTTAATTTGTACTTAGGTTGATTATTTAAAAAACAAAATAATGGGTCAAATTTTTGGAGGATTTAAGCAGAATTTTTTACATTAAAATCATGTTAACATATAATGTTTACATCTTGTGGCTGTATATTGTAGCATTGGGACATTTATGCATTGGCCTCATTCACTTCACTTGTGAGTGTCTCACTGTAACCCAGATTTTTTGTTGATTGAGCTTAACTTGTACTCAACTTTGAATATTTGCTATTTAAACTATTTTATTTTTGTGAGTGTGAAATACATACAGTACTGTATACATTTTAGTTTACCTGTGGTGTGCGTTGAGTTTTGCGCCTCCTTGTCCCAAAGGACTGATTGTCTGGGATCTGTATCCAACCAATGGTCAGGTGTCCTGTTCCCAGATGGTCTCCTTCAAAGATCTGTCCTGAAAAGCAACTGATGGAGTCTGTTTTCAGCTATGCCTGCATATCCACATTTAATCACCAATTAGCAGCTCCTCTGCATCACATTAAGAGACTTGCTGAAGCATGCAGTTACAGCTGGCTCCTGATTCTCTGCAAAAATGTATTATTTCATCATTATGAGCCAATACAGAGATAATAGACAAGCGATTAGATGTAGTTAGTTGCGTTAGCTGTGTTGGCCAGTTGTAAAGCTTCATTTTTGATTTCAAAATTTTCTTTTGCAGACCAAGAAAATCAAAAGCTGTCTCAAAGAGCTTTGAAGCCTGGAAAGCAAAGGCTTCTTATGGGCGAATTAAGACATTTACTTAATCTGTACAGTGTAAAGAAGTTCCATGTCCTTTGAACATATTTCTTATGTGTGTAATCACCACTGAGGCCTTGATATTGCACTGAAGTGCAGTAAGTTACCATTTATGGACAATATTTCCATGTTTTTGACCCAGACCCAAGTGCTTTGGTGTTTGCTTGAGGCTGAATTACATAACTGAGAACCCCTCTATCTCAGAATACATGCATGACATCCTCTCACAGGCTCCTTAAATCTGTGGTTAAGAGGGAAAGCAGTAAGGGCTGTGTTGTGCATAAAAACAGATAGGCTATCTGTACTGAATGACTCCATTTTTGTGGGTTGATAAGACATAATGCTTTGAAAAATGAGCCTTTAACAGCATTATATTGAAATGCCACACATTTCTGAAAGAGGATAGCAATCTATTTTTAATTAGAGATATATTCTGTTCCGTTTATGTCGTGAGCTGCCTACCTAGACCTATGGCATCATAATCACAATCCCAGCAGTACGTTTCAAAAAGTAGGCAGCAACATTATGTTGCATTTTAAGATATCTTATTTGGCCAAAGGTAACATCTCATGTATTCTTGTATGGGGAAGGAAAAATCTCAGTGGAAAAACTTAATTCAAGATAACAGATGAAGCAAAAGCAATGCACATACTTTTAATTCAGTCCATATTGAAACATATATTGATAAAATCAGTTGAATTAACATTTACCCTTTTTGTGTGTAGTGTATTTTATGCTTTGTGCATCATGCCCAGGGTTGCCAGGTCTGTGCATCAAAAGAAGCCCAATGGCCAGTCAAAATTAGCCCAAAAATAGCCCAGTGTGATTTTCTCCATTGGGTGGCTAAATTCTCCACTGAATTTGTTCATCTGGGGGCTGTTTTGGGGGTGTTGGAGTGCCCAAATCGTACATACGGGGGTGGAAATCAACCTGCGGAAAAGAAAATGTTTGCCCACGACAACAACTTAAAAGTAGCCCAATTCCACGGGAAAACAGTGGAATTGTGAATTAACAGTGAACTTGGCAACAGTGATTATGCCATTACCTTGCCACATGCTAGCTGCAAACTCTGTGATGTTACCTATATGTAGAAGGTTCCAAATCAGTCACTCATGATGTTACATTTCCTGTTGCCTATGTAGGCAGTGAGGCACCTCACAAGGCTTTGGAACAGAACCTAGTTCTTTAGTTAATTTGAGTGACTTTCTGCTTAAATTTGTAGATAGAGAGATAGATAGATCTTTTTTACTGCACAAGACAATTTTTTTTGCAGTGTATGTATAACAAAACCAATGTAAAGAGTAGAAGCAATGAAACTGGTGTGATTTATTGCACACGCTAACACAAAGGAGCTTAGCATTTCATCAATTCAGTCTGTGAGACTTTGCCATTGGCCTCTAGAGGTTTCAATTGTTTTATCAGCTAATTTTTTCTTTATCTATCCACCAGGACCTGCCTGCAAGTCAGCATCCCCTAAACTGGAGCGTGAGGAGCCCAAGTCTGAGAAACTGCTGGATAAGGCCAGTGAGAGCGGAGCCTCGTTGAACGAGCTCTCCACATCCAGCTCTGAGACCCACTCAGAGGCCACATCTCCCCAGGACGGGGGCCCCATCCTGGTGTCTCGTGGTGAGGTCGTGGGGGGCTCCCTGGCTCCTTGTGGTGCCCTCCACTCTGTATCTCGGCCTCCGAGCACTCTTACTCTCGGCCGACCGCCAAAGAAAGGTTCCTCCGTGCAGTGGATGGAGCTGCCGGATAAGAGGAGAAACAGCGAGCTGTTTCAGTCCCTCACCAGCGGAGTGGGTCTACGGGAAGGTGGGGGAAGCGGTCTAACCCGGAGGAAGACTCTGGAGAGGCCCTGTGCAGAGGAGGAAATGAAACAGTGTATCCGAGATTTCCGAAAGATCAAGATCCCCCCGGCGTTCCCAGAGCGCAAACGGCAGTGGCAATCAGAACTACTTCAGAAATATGGCCTATAAGGGAAACTCAGGACAGGGGACTGTTTTAAACAGTCCAACCTATTCACAATCTCACACAATAGATTGTCCATCAGTCCTTAAAGGCCATGATTCACAGTGAGAAACCAAACAATGAGTATCGGAAAACAGAAACTTGCCAACAAAACATGTTCCACTTTGTTCCATTTTTGTCTAGATTGACAACACCATTCATATCTTTGAACTAGACCTTAAAAACCTTTCCAAAAGTAGTGACGGAGAACTTTTTGATGAAGAGCTATTCCATTTAAATGAACCTTTTCATTGTTCAGAAGGTCTGCAAACAGGGCTCATAGTATATCTCTTTAAAATACTGAACTGACCGACTATCTTTGGTGATCTAGCCAAAGTGGGAGTACAGATAAATCCTTGTGGTGTTCAAAAGAGAGAGGCTTCACTGTGCGTTAACTAGTTGTTCCGTTTGGTTCTATACAAACAATGCAGATTTAATGTAAATGCGGTTGTCTCTACCAACCTAGTTTCAGAGGTGAATTTAGATGTAGATGAAATGGTCTTTTATATACATATATTAGGGCTACCAAACAATTAAAAAAAGGTATTCAAATTACCATATGCTGATTAATTCTTCAGATTGCAATTACATATATAAGTATTTGCTAAGAAAAGCCCCAAAGTCTACTGTAGGCTGTTCACATGGGATGCGTTCCGTATGCGGCATTTTGTATTTTTTGGTTAATGTACACTTGTTCTAGATGGATGTCTTTGGCCTTTGCATTGTCTTATCTGTCATACCTGTTTTTTCAGTATATCACAAAATCACTTTGTGTCTTTCATTCAGTTCCATTCAGTTGCGCCATCTTGAAGGCAAAAAACATGTCCTGTGTGAGCGGCTCTTTACTCATTCTGTGCTGCTTGCTCTTGGGTAAGTTTGGTGATTAAATGTTCATTTTTAATGAATTAGTAAATTACTATTAAATTGACAGTCATAATATATATATAAATATATTTAAATATTTAAAAATATAACTTTATATTTGCTGAGAATCATGAAGCTAGAATTGGAAGGTACGATGAATACACTACACATAATCTAAGAGAGGATATTGCAGTTTTATATCTGCAATGTAAAATAAGCACAGATATATAATATAATAGATGCATTTTCTTCTCATTCCACCCCTTTAAATGACCTAATTGTTGCATTTATATGATGGGCCACTATGAACATCATCTCTGCACTGGTTCTTCTGTATGTGAAGTTTCTCAGAATGATGCATAGAAATTGTCTATTGTCTGGGCCACTTTTGCTATGACATTCTGTTAAGTGCCATTCATGTTCTAAAGTGTTTGTGTGTGTGTGCTTCTGTACACACTCTTTTCTTTAATGTGAATTTCTATAGAGCCTTTTGTGAAGGAAATTTTATTTGAGATCACAAAAAAAGAAGGAAAAAAGTGTTGCTACAAATTATTCATAAAAAGCCAATTGTTGGTTCCAGGGCCAGACGAGATGAAGATTAGCACCAGAACCCTTAACTTATAGTCAACTTGCATTGTATTATAATACAGTGCAAGTTGACTTCCAAAGATGTATGTCCATGATCCAGCTCTCGTTGGTTCCTTTACAGTTTATCTCACTGCAAAACATTAATGGGAAATCATCTTTAAAGGGTTAGTTCACCCAAAAATGAAAATGATCCCATGATTTACTCACCCTCAATCCATCCTAGGTGTATATGACTTTCTTCTTTCAGTCAAACAGAATTGGAGAAATACCACAATCGGAGATATATTTAAAAATATCCTTGCTCCTCCAAGCTTTATAATGGTTGTCAACATTTTGAAGCCAAAAAAGTGCATCCATCCATCATAAAAGTAATCCAAACGGCTCCAGGGGGTTTATTAAGGCCTTCTGAAGTGAAGCAATGGGTTTTTGTAAGAAGCATATCCATATTTAAAACGCGTCAATTTGCAGCGGAAGAGTAACTCTGACCCGACGCATGATGTAGTGACGGAAGCAGAAGCACAGAGGATAGAGCAAAACAAAACACTGGTCATGAATTAGAAGTCTAAAACGATAATTTTTAAAGAGAAATGTCAGAAGATTTCAATATAAGAGAAGAGGAGCTTGAGTGTGTTGCACAGCCCTATTTGTTTGAACCGCGAGAGGCGTCTAAGCTTATGCTACTCCTACATCCTACATCATACATCGCGTCAGGGGTTACTCATTTGGCACAAGTCGCCTTGTGCAGTATGTGTGCGGTCGTCCGCTGGAAGCTAGTTATTTGAATTTATAAAGTTTTAAATATGGACATTTTTCTTACAAAAATGCACCGTTTCGCTTCTAAAGGCCTTTATTAACCTGCTGGAGCCGTATGGATTATTCTTTTTAATGGATGGATGAATTTTTTTGGGCTTCAAAATCTGGCTCCCCCTTTACTACCATTATAAAGCTTGGAAGAGCCAGGATATTTTTAAGTATATCTCTGATTGTGTTCGTCTGAAAGAAAATAGTCAAATACACCTAGAATGGCTTGAGGGTGAGTAAATCATGGGATAATTTTCATTTTTGGGTGAACTATCCTTTTAAGAACTGATCTTGTTGACACAGATTAATTCTAGTCTAAGTTTGAGCATAGCAAGATTTATTTTTAAATGGAAATAGCCATGGCGTTGAGCCAGTAGTTTAATCCACGTGCTGAAAATGGTTCCAAGATTTTGTTTATGGCAGAGCGTCATCCCAGACTCGGGGAATGATCTTTCCATCTGCCGTAGGCTGCGTATCAAATGTCAGTGAGCATTGTGCATTTCCATCTCCATATAGACTTGTATTTGAGAGATGTTAGATGATCGCCCTCCAATTGATGTGTACGGTGTTCTGCATACGTTTAAAGCACAATATTCTGTAAATGCTGGTTTGAGACATGACATGGTCTCAATCCAGGACACAGGTTTGAAAAGCACAAGGCACAGTTGATTCTGTCATCCTAGAAATATAATGTTTAATGGGTTTAAATCAGGACTTAGTGTTAGTCTGCTGTGAAACCTGAAATGCTCCAATTTGTAAAGACATTAGTTATCTGTTGATTTGCCTCAGTGTCCTGTAATAAAAGTGTCATGTTATGAATGGGTGATTTAATGTGCTTTTTTTTTTTTCAATCTCTTTAATTTACAACAGTATTCACCTTTCAGCACTTTTATTCTGCTTTTTACTGAAGAAAATGTCAATACCAGCCTTTTCCAGACACATAAACATTTAAAATCTGTTCACTGATTTTTTTTTTCAGACAACCGCTATTCATCCTAACAGAACAATGTTTCCATGTGCTTTTATAAGTGAATTTGGGCTTGTTTTTCAAGGCAGTAGCGTTTTAATGTGCTTATTTTCAGAATAGGCACACATTTAGGCTTACTGGTGCTTGGCAGCTGTCAAACCTCCATAATGTACAGTAAAGTCTCCTTTCATCCCATGTTTATGCCTCTTCCGCCCTCCCCCACTCCAATGGTGCATAAATGCATACCTTTTCCTTTCCTGAGAGATTTATTCGATGATTTAGACAACCAGTTGTATATATTTTGTATTAGGGCTGTCAATATTAACGCGTTAACGCATGCGATTAATTTTTTTTTAGTTTAATGCGTTAAAAATATTTAACGCAGCATACATTTTTTCCGTCATAATTTGGCTAGCGTTACATTATATGATTATGGTCCTATTCACTCAAATGCTTTTAAACCATTCAAGCGCCACAAGACAAACTGTGAATATCGTGTCTCTGTGACACACACTTGACTCGTGTGCACAGAAAGACACGCGCCAATATCGAGTTCTCTTTCACGCTTGAACAAACAATACACAGAATCATGCCAAAATATCCTAAATATACTTATAAGAGCAGTCTTAAATGAGTTAAATAACATCTTAGATGAACTTAAAGAGTTGTAAAGAGTTGCGTCATGTTCAGCAGCGGCAGGTCTTAAGCCCAAAGTATACTTCGTTTTTTTTACGCGTACGTGGGCGTATGTGCACAGTCAAATGCACAGCTTTGCAAAGTATAGCCTACTTCTTTTGACTTGTACGCATACACAGGCGTTCGACGCATTTGCAATTTTGAGCAATCACGAGTTACAACCCATGTGAATACTGCAAAAAAAATTTATGCACATGCAACCTGAGCGTACAAAGTACGCGTTGTTACAAAAATCCAGCAGTGCGTGTACAGTATGCTCATACTCTTCTGATGATGACAATTCATGTCGTGCACAGTATGCTGACCCTCGCGTACACTTAAAAAGTGAAGAATACTTGGGCTTAAGTCACAGCAGCCTAATAAACCAGTTGCTGTGATGTCTGTCATTAATGTTAATCAAAGAACAAAGGTAACAGAGAAAATTGTAGCTTTAATAAGGATTAAACTATATTTAATTTATAATTTATGCAGTGAAGACTGTAAAGTGTTTGATAACTTTATTCAATTTCTGTATATTTCCTACCTGTTAGACAGGTAAATATGACATTTATTATAATGGCTTTATGTCAAGATTGTTTTAAGTTCACTTAAATTAAAAGTTATTTTTTAAAGCCTAATAAATGTTGAAATTTATAGCTTTCAATTATACTGGAATGTTGAATGTGTATAATTAAAGTTTAAAAAAAAAAATCAATTTCATAGAGACAACAGTATTAGTATCAGTGATACTGACCTTCATTCATAAAAAGATGCCATTAAACAAATATTTAAAATATACTGTATTTAAGTTGTTTCTACATTAATTTGGAGAGTAACTGTGAAATTATTACAATATAAAAATATTAAAAACTTTTTAATTGCGATTAATTACACAAAAAATGTGTGATTAATTATTTTATTTTTTTTAATCGATTGACACCACTGCATTTTAATACTATTAGTATGTCATTTCTGAAAATACATTCTTTACAGCAAGTTATAATTCATCTTTTTATTATGTTTTTGCACTTCCAATATTTTGGCACAGTTTTTCTTGCCAGATCCGGTAACACTGTGCAGTAAGAAGAGATTAAAATTTTTCTCTTTTATAAGCTGTCTCCTTACAAAGTCAGATTTTTTTTTTTTTTTTGAAAACATTTATAAAATCAGGCAATATCAAAGGCAGCTGTGATCCTGAAGGTCCTCTTTCAATATTTCACCTGCAAGGCCACACAAACTGGTGAGTTTTTTTTTTCCCCCCAAGTAACTTGTCAACATGTTTGAGATGTTTTCTCAACTATCTCAATGTTAAATGCTAGATTTGTCAGCGTTTATAAGAAATATTGTATTTGACAGTTAACACATATTGTCTAAGTCAGAGGTCTTTAACCCTGCTCCTGGGGACGCACTGTCCTGCAAAATGTATTTCTAACCTGCTTCAGCACACCTGCCTGTGATTTTCAAACAATCCAGAAGAGCTTGATTAGCCGGTTCGGGTGTGTTTGATTAGGGTTGGAGCTAAACTCTGCAGGACAGTGGGTCCCCAGGAGCAGGGTTGAAGACCTCTGGTCTAAAGCCCGGGATACACTGCACGATTTTTTGGCTGTCCCAGACGAAAGATTGCCATCGTGAAACAATCGTGGTGATTTCTGTGATCGTGGCTCTTAATCGGTGGTCCTATGTCGCACAGTGAGAGAGGTTCAAAGTTGTCCGTTTTCCCAGTCTTGCGACCAAAGCTAGCCTACGATAGTTTTCTGACAGTGTCAGAAATTCAGCATGATCATCTCACAGTGTGTTTGGTGCTACGACCTACGTCTACTGACCAGCCAATAAAAATGTGACATGAAATCAATGCGACATGGCGCTAAAACTTAAATCAGCTTACCTCAAGCTCTTTTCCCTTCTTTCGCCGCTTCCTTTTTTTTCAGCACACATACAAACTACAACTGCCAAAGTGTGATTCAACATGGTGTTTTGTTTACCACTAGCGCATGCTGATGACGTTTTATTCTTCTATAGAAACTTGCATCGTAGCCTACGAGTCAACAGGTGTCATCATCGTACAGTCTACATGCATGTCGTACCCAAGTTTAATAGATCCATGTCACACAGTGTGATTTGTAATGATCTTGTAGGATTGCTAAAATCGTGCAGTGTATCCCGGGCTTAAGGTTGTTGCATCAAAACAACTGAATAATCCAGTGTGAACAGAATAATCCAGACCAGTTTGGACCAGATAGAAACCAGCTGCCATCTTCCAAAACACAACTACCACCTTAAGCTAGTTTTGGCAGGAATTCCTTAAAAACTTAATGGTATTTCACCTGTCTTAGATGGCTGGTAAGTCTTCAAGAGCATAATTATTTTGAGTCAGAAGGATGGTTTATTATTCATGTGAGTGGAGACTTCATTTACATTGAGTCTTAACTTTGTCATCCAAGGCTTTTCTCTTCATCTTGGTGTAATCATTTCAGACATCTGAAATGATGCTTGTAATAGAAGCGCTCATAGTTTTAGTCATGTAATCATTCAGGCAGATCTCACAGTTTATTCATACCTGTCAAAATGACGTCTGTCTTATATTTGAAATGTATGTAATCAGTGATTTATAGTGAGTCATCGTGCCGTCAAAGCCCTTAAAGTGTTTTTGCAGTTTGGTTTGATTGGTTTATCATTAATTCTGGTGAAAGCAGAAATGTAGATGGTTATTTACTGGTTCGTTTGCCTGTTGGCCCCTTGATGGTAGGTGATAACTACACCCTAGACCAAAAATGTATCATTCTCAATTGACATCTGTTCAAAAGTAGCATCCTATTCTGACTAAATAAATACTTTAAAGACTTATAATATGTAGTCTATGGTGAAAAATTGTGAATTTAAAGGGGTCATATAATGCCACTTTTACAAGATGTAAAATAAGTCTCTGATGTCTCCAGTGTGTATGTGAAGTTTTAGCTCAAAATACCCCACAGATCATTTTTTATAGCATGTTAAATTTGTCTCTTTTTGAGTGTGAGCAAAAACGCTCCATTTATGTGTGTGTCCCTTTAAATGCAAATGAGCTGCTGGTCTCAAGAAGAGGGCGGAGTTTCAAGATCTCATGTTGGCAGTGCCGATTACATGTAGAATGCAACAGGACATTTCTGAATGGTTAGTTGATTAATTTATGTAGCTGATGTGGAGTTAACTATCTTAAAGTCATTGATTAGCATATTTTGTCAAGATAATCTATAAATCGCTCATGTGGGAACTGTTGTAAGATCCTACAGAGCCAGAGAATATATGCTGCATGAAGACAGAACAGGTATAGTTTAGTTTAATTACGGTTATAACTTATGTTGTCATCTTGCTATTATGACATGCTATTGCATTTGTGTTATGTACTGTATTGCAGTAACATGGCCTCACCCCCTTTGTTGCGTGTTCTCGGGGGCAGGGTTTATGTAAATTTTAGGGTTAGTGATGTCACTAACCCAGGAAGAAGCTCGTTGTAGTCCCTACCAGCCGTTTGTTGTAGTCCTTAAACAGAGAATTCTTTAAAAGAAAATATCTCCCTTTGCATTGAACTTTGAGCATCGCAACTTTGCAGATGTTGTTTATGATCAAACAGCAACATTACACACTAACTAAAGTTAAAAAAGCGAAATCATAATCAACCACCCCTTTAACTAAAAATAGGTCTTTGTTTGTTTTTTGAGACAAGCCAAATGGATATCGAAATATCTGGAAATTAAATGGACAAACTAATTCTCAGCTTTCAAAGAATTAAAACATTCTAACGTTTGACTAATGGAAATGTGTTAATGGAGAAAGAGGTCTGACTAAATGTGCCAAATGGAAATTAAAAAGACAGATTACAAAACTCTCATTGAGTCTGGCATTTTAAAGTGAAGGATTGAGAAACAATTCTTGGAAAGTCTGAGCGCCCCAGTATCCATTAAATACAGCCACAGAGAGAATGAACATAATGTTCAGTAGGCTGTGTGAATTAAAGCCGTGACACACATCAGTAGTATATCCCATTTCATGAATATCACCCGTATAGCAGCGCACACCCACACCAATCTAAATGCGAACACGCAAATGCTGCCGTCCAGTTCTCTCAGATCAAATATGGTGATATGTTCTCCAAGAGCGCATCGAGAAGGAATATTTTCCCTGCTAAGCCCTCTCGCTGTCCTCTTTCCTCAAAAAGGAAAGCACTTACATTTGCACACTGGCAAGATGGAAAATTTAAATATATTTGAATAGAAAACGAAGAATTAGCGTCATTGTTCTCGGATATCTCCATGGCAACTTCAGTATAAGTGTCTTCCCTCACCTGTTTTAGAAAGCCGTTGTCCGAGCGGTCTCAGAGAGACGCATACATTATGTTTCACGTTAAAATGCTCGCATCAGCGCTGCCGCCTGTCACGCGTCTATGGTATATAGAGAGTAAATGACAACCGCAATTACGAGGCACTCAAAATCCATCCCAAAAGGAAATGGACAAAAACTGCAAGATTTTCATATGAAAACTGTCAAACGGTCTTTTATGCTGTTCACTAACAGCGAAACTCTCGCGACCGCACCACTTGCTGTAATGTATGAAAACAAAAGTGGGATTCACTATGAAAATTACACCTAACCCTATAGTAGGGATGTGCAGTTTTTTTTTTAAACGGAGTCGTCCATTCAGCCAGGTGTGGTGACAAATCAGGTCCTCCCTCGACATCGGGTCTCAGTTAGGACCCCAAGTGATCCCACTGGCTCAAATGACTTTTAATAGGTACTCTCTTTAGCGCCTGATTACAATTCCTACAAAATTGTTAGGATAAATGCTGTATGAACCACGTTATAATGACCATTAATGTCTGCATTAGTTAGCTTATGTACTAGCATAGCGCAGATACCCAGTTAGCCTGATAGCTAGTTTATGCACGAATCTGCACTTACACTGCATGTATTCACCATCATCTTTAATGTAATTACAGGTTAAATTAAGTGTTAAATATCCAAATATTTTAGTTATAAAAAGAATGTAATATTCAATTATTAAATTAATAGGCTATTATGATTATTAGTCATTAATTAACAGTTTATCAATTGAAAGAAATTACGTTCAATTTGTTTTATTATACACTATATAGTAAGCTATACATATTTTAAAATAATATCATTCATATGTACTTTGTATAATCATTAACGGATAGTTGATAGAGGCCTGATTTCAAGGGGGGACCTGATTTGTCATGACACCGGCATAATAAGGTTTCTGGAACTGTGTCTGAGATCATGTGTTAAAGGGATAGTTCACCCAAAAATGAAAATTCTGCCATTAATTAGGCTACTCACCCTTGTGTTGTAAGACTTTCGTTCATCTTCTGAACACAAATGAAGATCTTTTTAATGAAATCCGAGAGCTTTCTGTCCCAGACAGCTACGCAGCTGACACTTTGATGCTTCAAAAAGTTCATAAAGAGATCGTAAAACTAATCCATATGAATTAAGCGGTTTAGTCCAAATTTTCTGAAGAGACTCGATCGCTTTATATGATGAACAGATTGAATTTAGGCTTTTATTCAACATGTAAACAGTCATCAACTGGTGAGCTTCAAAGTGTCAGTTGCGTAGCTGCCTATGGAGGAACAGAAAGCTCTCAGAAAGATCTTCATTTGTGTTCCGAAGATGAACGAAAGTCTTACGGATTTGGAATGACATGAGGGCGAGTATTATTCCTTGAATTCATTAAACCCAGCATTTGCACTATTACCACAGACAAACAGCATGCTTTGATTCATCTTTGATATGATGCATTATGCACTGGTCCAATTTATAAACCCATTCCCTCTGGAATGTTCCTTTTTAACATGTTTAAGCTGATTTGATGTCAACAAGAAATTACATGGAATGATATCTTAGCTGGAGTGACATTATGCAAGGACTGTATAGCAACCAGAGCTGGGAACACCTAGAAAGTGAGCAGTGGTGTGAACAGGGCTTGGAGACTTTTACAGAAGATCCTTTCTTGCATTTAAAAACAGAGCACAACAGAAAAACGCTTAGGCTGCCTTACAACTACAGCTGTCCATGAATTCTTTTCAGGAACTCAGACACGATTCGCTCATTTACATGAATATTTTATCCATTTTGTCAAGGATCATTCAAAACCACCTTGAGCACCTGCCACGTTTGAACAATGTACAGAAACATTATGAAGACAAGTGTTTGTGTGTGTGTCCCTGTGAGAAATGATTGTTCCTCGCCGTGTTTTTTAATTGCGGTATTTATTATGCTCAAGGACAGAGATGTCACTCTTCTGCTGTTTAACATGGAGTCTGGGAATACAGCGCTCATGAGAGCTTTTCAATCAAGAAAGTAATTGGCAGATTTTAGGCTTGTAGCATGCTCACATGCTCAGTCTGGGATTCATCTCCGTCTTGGGCCTTTGTCGCATGGGACGGGAATATCTTGCAGGCGATTGTCAGCTGTGTTTAGTGCAAGGGATGTTACTGATAGAGCTATGATTGGAATGACAATGGAGATGCTGAAAAATCATCAATAGCTTCCGTGCCTTCTGATTGGCTGCTGTTTTCCCAGCTGATGCTCTAGGAACGGTGCGGAGATACAACACATCTGTCCTCAAAGGAAGCACAGGATTTAAAGCTTTCTTTGATTGCAGCTGCTGTCGAACACTTCAAAACTGCATGCAGTTAGATCCTAGAGGTAGATCCTTCAATTGGACTTGCTGATTGGTGCATTTCTGTCTTACAGATTTGCATATGGTAATAAGTGCGAATGAAGCACATATGCTTTGTCCTGCACTTTTGACTGCACTTCACAGGAACTACATCTTAACTAAGCAAATGTTTTTATTACAGTCAAGACTGCTAAAATAAAATATATGCCGTTTTGGAGCACTCCCTCCCAAATAACAGTGCTAAATCACTCGCTCTCTAGGGAATTGCGATATCTCAGATCTAAAGTCCCAGTTCTTAGCGATTTAGCCTTAGATAAAATGGTTCTCTCACAGCAAAATATCCCAGATTGCTTAGAATGGTTTGTAGCGGTTTCTGTTCTGACAGAATATAAGATTAAATAATAATAATAAATCTCTAGCCTATTTATTCCAGTCTGATGTTTACTTTGGAATTTATAAAAAGCCGAGCAACTTGCAAGTTATGAATCACTTGATCTGGAGGTGAAAACGCGGTAAATGTGTCCTCTAACAGACTGTAAATCTTGTAAGGGAGAGTTTTGAAGTAAAACAACCTCAGCAGTTTTAAGTATTCTGCATCAGTAAGCAATAAAAGCCAGGGAGAAAAAAAACATGCATCTTGCTGAATTGATATCCCTCTGCTCAACGAAACTTTAATCAAGAGCTTTTAGGTGTGAGAGTCAGCGCTGTTATCCTGAAATGATGTTTGTTTCATAGGGCCTGTTTATATGGAAATCTAAATGAGAGTTTTGTGGCTTGTCTCTTTGAGGTCGTGTACACACAATATTTATATTTTAGCAGATCTGTATATGCATTTACAATTTACAGTCTTTAGGCCCATTCGCGCCAAGGACGATAAATATAATGATAACTATAATGATAACGAGTTCTAAAAATCATTCTAAATTGAGTCCACATCACTATAACGATAACATCACAGAGGAAAAATACCACTGGAATCACTTTCAGAATGATTTTTTTCCAGCTGAGGAGCAATAAAAACATTGACAGCCAATCAGAATCCATCCTGTTTTAAAGAGCTTGAACATTTAAAGCGGCAGACGATAAAACTGCAGCGCGTGTTTATAATAAACAATGATATTTTGCACTGGTGTGGGCTCTATTATAGTTATCTTTATAGTTATTGTTCTTGGTATGAATGGGACTTTTCTTTTCCAGGAAAATGGACCAAAAATATTGATGACATCATCTCCTGCTCAGGGGTGTATTCAAATTATTCTCCAATCAAATCTTTCTAGAAGTGTTGCTTTACATCAAAATTTGAATTTGTCTCATAATTTATTCTATTTTCCTGTTTATTAGTGTGAAGCTGAAACAATCTGTATTGTGTGTGTGTGTGTGTGTGTGTGTGTATATATATATATATATATATATATATATATATATATAACAAAAATACGCTGTTTATGTTCCAGGTTTCTGACTCATTATTGGCCGGCTCCTGCTTCAGCATCACACGAATGCGTCGTGCTGTTCACGTGATCAGCTTCTGCCAATAATATGTCGGCGTCCTTGAAAGTGGTGTCTATGGTGGTTAAATTGCTGTAATCAGAGAGCTCAAAAATATCTTAATTTGTGTTCTGAAGATAAACGAAGGTTTGGAACGACACGAGGGTGAGTAATTAATGACAGAATTTTCATTTTTGGGTGAACTAACCCTTTAAATTGTCCAACGTGTCTACTTTATTCTGACCAAAATAATCTGAAAAGGCGCATTGTAAAACCAGTTTTCCAAACTCGTAAGGATCTTCCCAGGAGGGCTTGTAGGCAGCAATAGCTGGTAAAGTTTAAAACTCTTGAATATGTGTTAGGTGAATAGCCAGCCTTGTGACTCACCAGGATGCATTAGCACTTACGCTGCAAATGGGAAGTGGCCATATACGTCCCTAAACAACTCCAAAAGGGGTTTGAGTGATTGGATCACAAGATGCATTGGACCCCATTTCTATCTGTATTTATAGCTGACCACTTGTGATTAAATGACAGATGTTAGGTGTAAATGGGTCCATAGTACTACATTTTTGGAAAAGGGGAGTTACAACTGCATATGAAAGTGCAAACGTTTTTTCAGATTATTGAGGGTCAAAAGTTTAGTTGTGAATGTGGATACAAAAGTTCTGCTGCAATTCGTTTGGACATTTAATTGAGCTCTGAGGGATAAATTGTGAAGTTACTCATCTGCGTGCATGAATACTGGATGTGCCATACTTTTAAAGGGGACCTATTATGCAAAATTCACTTTTATAAGGTCTTTGAACACAGATATGTGTCCACAGTGTGTGTAAACAACCAGCCTATAATGGTAAAAATCCACTCACTCCTTTTTTTTTTTTTTTAATCTCCTTAAATCATAAACAGCATCTCCAAATGAGGTTCCAGATTTCCTCTTAAGGCCTTTGCACATTGAGTCCGAAATTTTCGTATACGTTTTTTCATATTCGTGATCCTAAAAATTCGTCACGCACAGACACCTTGCACACTGAGTCCGACGTGTATTAATGAATCCGTTGCGAAAAAATTCGCAAAATAATACAAAATGAAGTCTTCAAGCAGTGAGCATGATTTAGTTGTCCTCTCTCTTCTTAAAAAGACAAAAAGAAAGAGGAAATATTGGGTACATCCAATCCTGAGATTGCGTAGAGAGGAAGGAGAGTTCCACCTCATCAAGGAGCTGCGAGATTATCCCGAGCGTTTCAAAGTTTTCTTCAGGATGTCAGTGGCTCAGTTTTGATGCTTTGCTAGCGATACTGGCACACTCCTATCTTTATATTCTGTCTCTTTCCACACTTTGTTTGTCATACAGTGCTACTGCTTTGTGCTGTAGACGACGTGGATCAACTTGTCAGATGGCATTGGGGGTTTTGGCGTTCGCGTACGGTGGCTCTGAATTGTCAAAACGTCTCTCAAAATGCGTGCCACGGAATGCGAAGAACGCAGAAAATCGAACCTGATCCAAATTTTTTTATGACGGACGAAAGTTTTGGAGGCAGTGTGTAAATGTGATTGACATAACGTAAGGTCGTATTTATTTTTTAACGTGTGAAAATTTCGCATGCGAATTTCGGACTCAGTGTGCAAAGGCCTTTACTCTTACGTAAGAATGGGGTGAAGCCCCGCCCATGACTGGTGATGGAATCTGCCCTATTAGCTTAGCTCATCCCCTGAGTGAGCTGTACACAGTCGGCCATGTTTATCTCCTCACCAGATCATTTAACAGCAGCATTCAAGTAAGAAATGTATTCTTATTAAAGCTACTAAAGTTATTTAATCAAGATCAGTGAGTGATTTTCTGTTTTTCATTTGTTGTTTGGTTCATATTAGCAGCATATACAGCAGTAGTAACCGAATGTGTTTGTGAACTTTGTGTGTATTTGACAGTTTAAGTGCAATAAGACATGTAAGAGAAATCAGTTTAATGTTCACAGTACGTGCCGTCTGACAGCAAGGTTTTTGTGAGCGTGCATTGGATGTGTGCGCTCAGAAAACCATGTATCAGTTGTTTAAAATGCGATAGAGATGATAATCAAAACCAAACAGATAGTTTAGTGTTTGGATCAGAGTATCCGAGACACAAGTTGTACAGGCTCCGCCCTCATCTAGAAAGTGGGGTGGGGAGCAGCAGCTCATTTGCATTTAAAGACACATACACAAAAACAGCATGTTTTTCCTTAAACTCAAAAATGGGCATTTACAACATGGTATAATAAATAAACTGGAGTATTTTGAGCTGAAACTTCACAGACACATTCTGGGGACACCAGAGACTTATATTACATCTTGTAAAAAGTGGCATAATAGGTCCCCTTTAAAAGAACCCAGCCAACAAAAATGTGTTCTAAGAATATTTTGCTAACGTTCCCATTAAGTTAACATCTTGGTTATTCGAACATGAAAGAAACATTCCATTGTATCATTCTTCAAACATTGTAGTAACGTTGTTCTCAGAACATTCTAAAACTATAGTAGTCAACATTTGAAGTGGATCAAAAAAGTTAATCAAGGTTGTCCTAAAAACTAAGTTGTCCTAAGAAGAAGGTTTTAGGACAACTTTAATGAAAGGTTTTGATCCACTTCAAATGTTGACTACTGTAGTAACATTAGCAACAAAAACCCTCCATGAATGATTTATAAATAACTTTTTGTTCTAATGTTTTTAGAACATTATTAAAGACCAGAAAACTTTGAATGAATATTTTGTTAACATTACTGGAAGAACGTTTGCTCATAACTTTGAGAGAACCTTGCCAGAAGTTTTGAGAACGTTCCCTGTTAACTGCGAATATGACTAAACAAATTGTCATTTACTCACCCTAATGTTGTTCTGAACCCGTGTGACTTTGAAATTGAAGTATTTAAAGCTTCAAAAAGGACAAAAAGTGACATATAATAGCTTTGTCTGAGGAAAAAAAATGAAATTTAAGTCACTATTCACAGACAATCTTCACCTTCACCACCTAACTTCTGTGAACGGATCAGTGAGTCAGTGAATTGAACTTGAGAAATGGATCAGTTTCATTTATAAATGAATGATTCAGGCCAATTTGTGAACTGGATCAGTTGATTCATTGAAAAGAATGATTAGTTCACAAAACAGACATCTCTAGTTCTCTCATTATCGTGTTAACAAGAGATATGAATCATACAATTCATAGAATAACGATTTAAATTTCATTGTTTCTCACATATTGCAATGTTCAGTAGTTTTTCATTAGTGAAGGCATTTTCATTAGTGAAGCAACTGTGATTTAGTTAGTGCTTCAGTTTGAGCACGTTTGTGAAAGAGAGAAGCAGTGGGAGATGGAGGGAGAGAAATTGCAAAAATGTTTCTTGCACTCTGCAAGACGTCCAAGCTCTACGGCAGTCCATTATGACATCAAACTTTAAAAATGAAGTCCACTGCTGGAAACCATCAGCCGTTCGTTTTCCTAGAGCGCTGTAGTGTTTGCCAGTATTTAGCCCGACCATTTACTCAACCAGTCAGTAATTATGCTTACATAACTAATTATTGCCTCGATGCCGCTCCCCTGGAAGGCCTTTTCTTTCAGCTGATTGTTTAGGGAAAATGAAGAGACAGCTGATTAGATTCAATACGCTACTTCAAAGCCACAATCCATTATTTCACCATGGCAGCGCTGCTCCTGTGCAAGGAAGGGCCTGTTAAAGGGCAATCATCCTGTTATTCATAAAATCATGGGCTGTAATATCACGATGAATGCATATTTCGTTCTATTTAATGGCTTTTGACGCAGAAAGACGAGCATTATGGTTGCAGTGATGTGCCCACACCTGGACTGCAGCGTCCTCTTCACTTGATTAGTGCTGCTGATGGTGGGGTTGGTGTGAAAAGAATCTTTGTGTCATTTTGCATCCATTGAACTGATGTGTGAAAATACACCCCTACAAATATGAACATTTGGTTATCACAGTGTTACCACACTGCATTCATTCTGCCACCAGAGAAAAGAGAGAAAGAGAGGTTCATTAGGCCTGTTTCACACATACTGCATCTGCGGGACATGAGTCTGCAACTGCATGCATGCTTGTCTGCAACTACAAATTCATTTTAAAGGGGTCATGAACTGCATTTTTTTTTATTTAATGTTCTTTGTGGTCCACTTATACTGTTAGCAAGATTTTTTATATAAAACACCACCCTAATTTAGAAGTAATAGGTTATTTTCTATCCTGTTTTTGAGCTTGTTCATGACTTGGAAGTAAACACCTGCTGCTATGATTGGTTAACAGTTTTGCCTATTAAAATAATTTTCAAAGTCCCCACTACACATGAAAACTTGTTATGCCATACATGTTTGAGCCAAAATCTGATCCCAAATCAGAAGACAAACCTACACCTCAAATACCAAGGATACATATACTGTATACAGTATCTCACAGAAGTGAGTACACCCCTCACGTTTTTGTAAATATTTTATTATATCTTTTCATGTGACAACACTGAAGAAATGACACTTTGCTACAATGTAGTGAGTGTACAGCTTGTATAACAGTGTAAATTTGCTGTCCCCTCAAAATAACTCAACACACAGCCATTAATGTCTAAACCGCTGGCCACAAAAGTGAGTACACCCCTAAGTAAAAATGTCCAAATTGGGTCCAAAGTGTCAATATTTTGTGTGGCCACCATTATTTTCCTTAACCCTCTTGGGCATGGAGCTCACCAGAGCTTCACAGGTTGCCACTGGAGTCCTCTTCCACTCCTCCATGACGAAATCACGGAGCTGGTGGATGTTAGAGACCTTGCACTCCTCCACCTTCCGTTTGAGGATGCCCCACAGACGCTCAATAGGGTTTAGGTACCCTCAGCTTCTTTAGCAAGGCAGTGGTCGTCTTGGAGGTGTGTTTGGGGTTGTTATCATGTTGGAATACTGCCCTGCGGCCCAGTCTCCAAAGAGAGGGGATCATGCTCTGCTCATTTATGGTTCCCTCAATGAACTGTAGCTCCCCAGTGCCGGCAGCACTCATGCAGCCCCAGACAATGACGCTCCCACCACCATGCTTGACTGTAGGCAAGACACACTTGTCTTTGTACTCCTCACCTGGTTGCCGCCACACACGCTTGACACCATCTGAACCAAATAAGTTTATCTTGGTGTCATCAGACCACAGGACATGGTTCCAGTAATCCATGTCCTTAGTCTGCTTGTCTTCAGCAAGCTGTTTGCGGGCTTTCTTGTGCATCATCTTTAGAAGAGGCTTCCTTCTAAAGATCCTGTGTTTGCGTCTGTCTCGTATTTACTGTTACAGTACATGACATGCGTGAATCGGTGGGCAGGGCTAAAGAGACAATGATGTAGAAGTAGGTGTTGATCTTCTTCTGCAGAGGCGGTTTTTCATCGCATAATAATTATGCAATAATGTGACAAAATCTGAAACAAGTCGTTTTGGGAGCTTGATTTCAATAAATGTTGGTTGTTGACTAACAAGAAAGTTTTGACTTCTGAAAATGACAGTATATTTTTATAGTACAGTGACCTCTATATGTCAAAAGTTTTATTTCTGAATTCATGAACCCTTTAATAGAGTATATTTGTTTTCTGTTTTAATATATTTTGAAATGTAATTTATTCGTGTGATGCAAAGCTGAATTTTCAGCATCATTACTCCAGTCTTCAGTGTCACATGATCCTTCAGAAATCATTCTAATATGCTGATTTGCTGCTCAAGTAACATTTCTGATTATTATCAATTTTGAAAACAGTTGTGCTGCTTCATATTTTGGTGGAAACCATGATGCACATTTTTTTCAGGATTCTTTGATGAATGGAAATTAATTTTGAATAAAATATTTTCATAACATTCTGTCTTTACGTTAACATTCCGTCTGTCACTTTTGATCAATTTAATGCATTTTGTTTTATCAATTCAATATCTTTTTATTATTTTTGAATGGTAATATATGCAAATACAAAGCTTATGCAAATATTGGATAAAATATTTAAATAAAGTGTATTATAAAATGCAATTTTAATTAGATGTTTTGTGCTCAATGGATGAAAGAAAGTCATACAGATTTTGAACAACATGAGGATGAGTAAATAAAGCAAATGTTTAGTTTTCGGTGAACTGTTCCTTTAAAATGCTTTTATTTTTGGAAATAATCTGCATCAAGCTGGTATTTATTTTGGGCATAGACAGTCGGGGTATATCACGTCAATATTACCCATGAGTCATGAAACCTTGCATGTAGTACTATTTCGATGGAGAAAGATGGCAAGATATTCAGCCCATCTGTACTGCAGGTAAACAACAACATGACAAAGACACTAATAGAAAAGATCATAAATCATGAGACATGAGTATTTTTCAGACCATTCACTGCAGTGGCTTGAAACAGCATGACATGATGGATGCATTTCACTTATTGCCTCAAGCATACACGAGTACACAAACCCCCACGCATAGCTTTCCATTCCCTCCCCATTTCACTTCCTCTTGTTTTGTATCAGTCTACATTATTTCTTTACGCCTTGTGCCTTGAGAAAATCCCTCGCCTGCGAACTGCGGGACATCCACCATGTGGAACGGCATCCAGAGACACAGCGAGAGTCAAACATCTGCTGTTGCGTTCGGCTTCTCTTCTCAGTGTGAGCCTGTGGCGTCTTGAGTTATGACTGTACCATTATCATTGTCTGACAGAGCGACATATACCCTCAAACTGCTTTCCATGCTCCTGCGGAGGAGATATGAAACATACCTAACCACACAGACAGGTGTAAGTCCCTCCTTTACAATCCACAACTGATTTGCATTAACAAGTATGCATTTAGATATATAGATATGTCCATAAAGATGAGTAAATAAAACACACATGCACACACACATATACAGTATATAAATATATACAAAAAATTAAAGCAACACTTTGAAAACACATCAGATCTCAGTGGGGAAAAATATCATGCTGGATATCTATACTGATATGGACTTGGTAATGTGTTAGGAACGAAAGGATGCCACATTGTTTGATAGAAATGAAAATGATCAACCTACAGAGGACTGAATTCAAAGACACCCCGAAAATCAAAGTGAAAAAATGATGCAGCAGATTAGTCCATTTTGCTGAAATTTCATTGCAGCAACTCAAAATGGTACTCAGTAGTTTGTATGGCCCCCACGTGCTTGTATGCATGCCTGACAATGTCGGGGCATGCTCCTAATGAGACGACGGATGGTGTCCTGGGGTATTTCCTCCCAGATCTGGACCAGGGCATCACTGAGCTCCTGGACAGTCTAAAGTGCAACCTGGCGGCGTCGGATGAACTGAAACATAATGCCCCAGAGGTGTTCTATTGGATTTAGGTCAGGCGAGCGTGGGGACCATTCAATGGTATCAATTCCTTCATCCTCCAGGAACTGCCTGCATACTCTTGCCACATGAGGTCGGGCATTGTCATGCACCAGGAGGAACTCAGGACACACTGCATCAGCGTAGGGTCTGATAATGGGTCCAAGGATTTCATCCCTATACCTAATGGCAGTCAGGGTGCCATTGTCTTGCCTGTAGAGGTCTGTGCGTCCCTCCATGGATAAGCCTCCCCAGACCATCACTGACCCACCACCAAACCGGTCATGCTGAATGATGTTACAGGCAGCATAACATTCTCCACGGATTCTCCAGACCCTTTCACGTCTGTCACGTGCTCAGGGTGAACCTGCTCTCATCTGTGAAAAGCACAGGGCGCCAGTGGCGGACCTGCCAATTCTGGTGTTCAATGGCAAATGCCAGTCGAGCTCCACGGTGCCGGGCAGTGAGCACAGGGCCCACTAGAGGATGTCGGGCCCTCAGGCCACCCTTATGAAGTCTGTTTCTGATTGTTTGGTCAGAGACATTCACACCAGTGGGCTGCTGGAGGTCATTTTGTAGGGCTCTGGCAGTGCTCATCCTGTTCCTCCTTGCACAAAGGAGCAGATACCGGTCCTGCTGATGGGTTTAGGACCTTCTACGGCCCTGCCCAGCTCTCCTAGAGTAACTGCCTGTCTCCTGGAATCTCCTCCATGCTCTTGAGACTGTGCTAAGAGACACAGCAAACCTTCTGGCAATGGCATGTATTGATGTGCCATCCTGGAGGAGTTGGACTGCCTGTGCAACCTCTGTAGGGTTCAGGTATTGCCTCATGCTACCAGTAATGACACTGATCCTAGCCAAATGTAAAACTAGTGAAAAACCATCAGAAAAGTTGAATAGGGAAAAAAAATGTCAGTGGCCTCCACCTGTAAAACCATTCCTGTTTTGGGGGTCGTCTCATTGTTGCCCATCTAATGCACCTGTTGTTAATTTCATTAACACCAAAGCAGCTGAAACTGATTAACAACCCCCTCTGCTACTTAACTGACCAGATCAATATCCCAGGAGTTTAACTGACTTACATATATCATTTTTTTTTTGACTATTTTTTAAATAAAAGATTTCCAGGAGCAGAAATCAAAGGAAGAAAGGAGCGAAAAGAGGAAATTTCCACTATTCACTCTATTCTTCCTTTGATTTCTGATGCAACAAACAGGTATCTTACTAGATTATTGGTCCAGATAGCCTTGTTCTTCTGTGAGGTAGTATCACTTATTTTGTGCAACATTATATATTGCTACTGAAACAAATATCAAAAAGTATCAAGCTGAGTTGTTTGCTCATAAAGCTCCCTCTCTTTATCTGTCCCTCTCTCCTATATATATGTGTACCATGATTTGGATTGTTCCAGAAAGTTCTAAACAGTTCTAGAAAGTTTTAGGAAGTGCTACTTATAAGGAGTAACCTTATATGGTTGTTCCTTTATCTGGGGTGACCTTTATTTTTAAAGGAATTAGGGGCTTTTTCATTTTTTTCAGCAAAAGTTCATCGATTTATGATTCAGGAAATCTTTTATTTGAAAAGTAGTCAAAAATGTATAACCCTAATATATTATTTTAAATTACTTGTGCTTACAGTATAAGCACCACATAAATGCAAAGCATGTTTTTGTGAATTCTGCTGTCAGTTCAGACTCTACTGCTACAAGGCAACATGCTTCCTCAAACCACCGAGAGCAGACGGAGCCGTTCACAATCACACATGATGCACTCATGCATTTAAAGAAAGCTGGACAGAGTGCAACAGAATGGAACAGAATGCAAGATGCATTTTCCAAAATTGAACAACTTATAACTTGACATGGCATCTTACAAACACAGTGTTTATGACGGTGAATAAACAGTGAAGCGTGACGCAGAAACCAAAGATGTCCATCTGGTGCATGCAGCCTACAGAGGCAAACTATTAAAAAATAGCCCAGATGGAAAGCAAGAATAAGTCTGGTGTGAACTAAATCTGCCTTCGACAGACTGACAAACTTGTTTGTAAATATACTGTTTATTGACTCTGGATTGTGCTTTTCTCTGAATATCAGCATGATTTTGATTGTCTGTTACTGAATCATATAGTCATACTAATATTCAGTGCAACATGATATTCCTCATTTAGCATGGTATATATTTAAATCTCAGTTTGTTTTATTCTATTTGTGTTTGTTTGTTTGTTTGCTAGAATTCCAGACACTGCGGTTCAGTCTTCTGTGATCACGTGAGCTGAATCATAAATATGACTAACAAGTTAAATTACATTCTCTAAGCGGCTCAGGTGAGAGACCAAAGCTTTTTTTGGCTCACCGCTACACAACATTAGATGAAACAGTTTTTTCCCCTTTTTCCACAAAATAAGCTGCTTGATTTTTATTTTAAAATGTTTCTCAGGAGAATTATTGGATTAGTGTGTGATTTTGTAGGTATTGATTGCAGTGACCTGGTTTGCTATAGACCAACAAACAACAATTTAGGAAACAAATGCTTCTATTGTATGTGTATGTGTATATATGTATATACGTGTATAATATATATATATATATATATATATATATATATATATATATTTACACATTTTCTTTTGACTGTTTTGTTGTGATTTTGAAATGCCTTGTAATATTTTGTTGTTCTTCCTTTTAATCAACAAAAGGAAACACATTTTTTTTTTTTTAAAAAGATCTATTTTTGATTTTCCTGTACAAATATCCAGACATTCTTAAATCAATATACATTTACTTAATTTGTGATTTACTTAAAAATGTATCAAAATGAAGTGAGTTTTTGCTTAAAGTGGACATTTTATGGTTTTTTTGTACATTTTCAACTTTCTTTAGTGTGTAATGTTGCTGTTTGAGCATGAAAAAGGTCTGCAAAGTTACAAAGCATAATGTCACTCCAAAGGGAGTTTCTCTATACAGTGGTATGCGAAGGTTTGGGAACCCCTTGCAGAATCTGTGAAAATGTGAATAATTTTAACAAAATAAGAGAGATCATACAAAATGCATGTTATTTTTTATTTAGTACTGTCCTGAGTAAGATATTTTACATAAAAGATATTTACATATAGTTCACAAGACAAAAAAATAGCTGAATTTATTAAAATGGCCCCGTTCAAAAGTTTGGGAACCCTTGATTCTTAATACTGTGTGTGGTTATCTGGATGATCTACGACTGTTTTTTTGTTTTGTGATGGTTGTTCGTGAGTCCCTTGTTTGTTCTGAGCAGTTAAACTGAGCTCTGTTCTTCAGAAAAAATCTCCAGGTCCTGCAGATTATTCAGTTTTCAAGGATTTTTTGCATATTTGAACCCTTTACAACAGTGACTGAATGATTTTGAGATCCATCTTTTCACACTTTGGACAACTGAGGGACTCAAACACAACTAATAAAAAAGGTTCAAACATTCACTGATGCTCCAGAAGGAAACGTGGTGCATTAAGAGCATTTTAACGTATTTTGTTAAAATTATTCACATTTTCACAGATTCTGCAAGGGGTTCCCAAACTTTCGCATACCACTGTATATGAAAAAGCAAGGAGAACTCCATTTAAATGCTGTAATTTTGCATAATTTACAGTGCATAAAAATGCATAATATTAGTATGTAATTAAATGTAATAGGCTATGTAATTAAAATTAATTTAAGTAAATAAAAATACTGTTAAAAATCACATATTATTTGTTGTTTTTCGCATGTAGTAGACCATTTTTGTGCCGTGGGTAATAGGAGGATTTTCCACCCGGCTACCACCGCAAGTATATTTCAAACCTGTGGGAAGCACTGTATTTATTTATTTATTTTTGTGCACAAAAAGTATTCTCGTGTTAAAATTATTGTAGAAACACTGTAGTCACGTTGACTGTTTTAACAACGTCTTTAGTACCTTTCTGGATCTTGAGAGGTTCAGTGACATTGCTGGCAATGGAGGCCTCACTGAGCCATCAGATTTTATCAAAAATATCTGAATTTGTGTTCTGATGAACGAAGGTCTTACGGGTGTGGAACTACATGAGGGTGAGTAATAAATGACAGAATTTTCATTTTTGGGGGAACTAACACTTTAATACTTTTGTCAGCTTCATCTTTTGCCACCAGTGTTTATAATGCATCATAAGCTGTCTCACCTGTACACAAACACATTTAGGGTCATTCACATTAGTAAAAAATATCATCATTAGTGCAGAAAATGCATTGCATAGCAATCTCGTAGGATGACCAGATGTTTTCTAGGTTTGGCAAGCTACTGTTTTCAAGTACTCTGGATTACGTCAAGCAGAAACCCCTGACACAGAATGTTTTAGTGGAGCTCTGGGGTTTAGCCAAAACACTGACTCCATTAGTCATGAGCATCATTGACTGGCTTTATTAACCGGAGCTTAGACATAGCTTACGGCACACTGCGTTTTGAAGAGAGAATCTCTGTTTAGCTATGCTAAAGCTCTGAAGCTTTGAAGGCAAAGTCTCGCTGAAGGGCAAAGAGTTGGTATAGATCTGTTGTTCTGATGCCTGGGAGTTTGAAGTCTCTCCCAGTAATTGGTTAATGATCTCTTAAATAAAGTGAGCATGAAGAATTTTAATCATTTTTTTGGGCAATTGAGGCTCAAATGATCTATTGATCTGCATTGTGTCAATACTTAGAGACAACACACAAATGAGACGACACCTCAATACCATGTGTCTAATGCCTCATTCTCACATACAGCACCTTTAGCGATTAAACATTCACATCTGGAAGGTGTTTGTATATCAATTGCCATAGTAGATAATATATCAGGAACAAGATGAATGATTATCAATGCATGAATCAAATTCATTTGTTTTCCATGCATAATCTTTCAATATTTATATCCCTGTATTATTTAGGACAGTAAAATTGCTCTTCTCCATCACAAGATGGGCTCCAGTGTTGTCACTCCCATTGGTAATCACAGTATTGCAACAATGTTTATTTGCATAAATATATATTTTTTTCATATTATTTGACAGGTCACTCATGTTGCCAGAAATTGCACGGAATCAACAAAGCCAACTTTCTGTACTGATATATTTCCTTTTAAAACAAGAAGTTTTGGAAGAAACACTTTGAAGGGCTTGCCTGTTTTGTTTTTTGTTTTAATAGCAAATAAAACATAAGCAATGCTGGGTAAATTGTAGTCTGTTACTGATTACAAATTACATGACAAAAATTGTAGTTAATAATGTAATCCATTACATTACACATTTTAGGTAATATAATCTGACTACTTTTAGATTACTTTTGACCTAACTTGTTTATCACATTGAATTGATTAGGATATAATATTGTACCATATTGATAAAAAATACAAAGAGAAAGAAAATATATTCTATTGTTTGTTATCAACAACATGAAGTGCATTAAACATTACATTATGAACTGGGGCTTGTCAAGGAACTGAAGGAGGTTTGTGAGTTTGATGAAAATCTAATAATTAATAAAATCATAAAAAATGTCAAATAATTTTAAAATAATAAAAAATATAATAAAAACAATAATGATTCATATGTTAGTCAGGAGTTGTTTCGATATGCAGTGTTGCAATGTTAAGAAAACACTCCTTAATAGTGAAATGATTTCTGTAAATCCAGTGGTCAAATGTTTTGTGGTCTCTCAATTTTCCATGTAATTATAGACACCTGACTAGTGGCTGGTCTTTGTGTGCAATTTCACAAAACTAGAAGACTTTCTGAATGTATATACGTGATATGATTTTTTAGAAAGGAAAATATAAAACACTTAGGGATCAGGGAGAATCAATAAATTATGAATGATTTACTGCCATTGTGTGAATAATATGTAATCATGTAATCAATAAAAAGTAACTGTAGTCTAATTAAGAGTATTTTAAATTTACAAGAACTTCATTTTTGGAATCTGATTACATAATCCAGATTAATCAGTTACTATACAGCACTGAATATCAGTTATGTCAAAGCAATGATTTGCTACTTACTAGTCAACTGCAGGTGGTATTCGAGGGCAGGGCATCATTTGGGAGCATTCTTTGAAGACAACGTCTGTGAATATTAATTTTAAATGGCTTTCTGGTGTGGCTGTATACAACGAAGCACACGATAGATGTAAATCCAATATTAAAGTCTTTACGAAAACACGTACGAGAATACAGGAATCAGACTTGGAGAACACAACCACATATAAGAGTAGGTATGTTTACACGACAACAGTGTTTAAAAAACTTTTTCCTTTGTATAGATAACGCTGTCAAAACGATCCCCGTTCACAAGATCCGTGAAAACGACCAAAACGCTGTATTATTCTGCCAGCTCAGTAGTTGGCGATGTCACTTTGTAAAGAAACACTACGCGCCTGCGCACATACGCATTCGTTTACAGAGCACTCGCGCCAAACGCGCGTGCTGAACGCGTAATACGCATGCGCATGCCGTCACCGTTTTCACTTATCCGCGTTTTTGTTGTTTACATGGAGATGATAAAACGGTATCGTTTTCAAAAGTTTGTGTTTTCAGGCCACCAAAATGCCGTTGTCGTGTAAATGAACGGCCAAAATGGATAAAAAGTTTTCGTTTTTAGTTGACAACGGTGTTGTGTAAACAGTCCCTAATATAAACGTGATCGGACAAAGAACTGAAAGAACACAGATAAACACAAGAGGTAATCAGGAGGAGAGAAACATAACAGGTGTGAACTAATTTCAAGCCATAGAAACTAACTACCAAACGAGGAGATTAACTGGAAATCAAGCAAACAGGAACTGAGAACAAAGAAAACTAAATCAAAACAGAATATAACGTACTCATTACAGTTTATGTGCTTATAGTAAATTTTGTCAACGTTTAAGATAGTATAAACTATACTCTTTGAAATTTTGGGTCAGATATATTTTTTAAGTTTTTGAAAGAAGTATGTTTTGCTCACCATTGATAAATAATACAGTAATATTGTAAAATATAATTACAACTTCAAATAAGTGTTTTCTCTTTGAATATATGTTAAATGTAATTTATTCCTGTCATTATTAAATCATTCTAAAATGCTGATTTGCTGCTCAAAAGGGGTTTTTTTTATTATTATTATCAGTGCTGAAAACAGTTGTGCTGCTTAATATTTTTTTCTAGAAACCATGATACATTATTTTCAGGATTTTTGTATAAATTGAAAGCTCAAAAGAACAGCATTTATTTTGATCAATTGAATTCATCCTTGCTGAATAAAAGTATTAATTTCTTTAAAAAAAACAAAAAACCTTTGAACGGTAGTGTATAGATGAATGTCATTAAGAAAGACTATGAATGTAGCAAAATTGATAGACGCTGATTAGTTTCACATTATCATCAGTTCTATTTGCTAGGGTTCATAAAGTTCAAAGATCTGAAAAGTTAATTAGATAGATATTCAAGTAGAAATTATCTCAACACTTCAATCAGCCCACAAACCTTGACTGCAATTCAACAGATTTCACTTTGACAAAATCACTATATGACCTGCACTTTAAAAAAGATTGTTGAAGTCAACAGAGCTCTTCAGAGTTCTTCTAAAGTCTTGCTCAAACTCTTTGCATTTTAAGCATTCATTTGTAGAAACTCTCAGATACCTCTTTACATGGCAGCGCATTTCAGTTTGTCTTTCTCTCAGGATGCTCAGACGCGGATGCTCTTGTGTTCTCCAGCGCCTGGATGGCATGCTGAAATCCTGCAAAGTATTAGTGTCACATCCGCTGCTCAGGATGCAGAGCGTGTTGGCATAATCTGACGGTGAGTAGTGTTTCTCTCTCCGGAGACGAGCACACTCATCGCACTGAACCACACAAGCAAACAGCCTCATATTAAACAACAAGAGTCTCACCTGCATTAATCGCCATCCTCTTTTAAACCCACACGTGTTTGTGTTTGATGACATATAACAAGAAGTCTGAAAATACTCAATTCACTTCATTATGTGTAAAATCTTTGCAGTACAGTGACAGTGTCCATGGTAACATGGTAGTACATTGAGTGATTACCAAATTTATATACATATACACTACCGTTGAAAAGTTTGGGGTCAGTAAGATTTTTTAATGTTTAGAAAGAAGTCTCTTCTGCTCACCAAGGCTGCATTTATTTTAACTGTAATATTATGAAATATTGTTACAATTTGAAACAACTGTTTTCTATTTTATTTCTGTGATTCAAAGCTGAATTTTCAGCATCATTACTCCAGTCTTCAGTGTCACACAATCCTTTAGAAATCATTCTAATATGCTGATTTGCTGTTCAAGAAACATTTATTATTATTATCAATGTTGAAACTGCTTCATATTTTTGTAGAAACCATGAGACATGGTATCAGGATCCTTTGATAAATAAAAAGTTAACAGAAAGATCAGCATCAATTTGAAACAGGCTAGAAACCTTTTGTGACAGTATAAATGTCTTTACTGTCACATTTGATCAATTTAATGCAACTTTTGAAAGGTAGTGTATAGAGTATTTACTCCCTGGTAATTCAATAAAGTTGGCTTTATGTGTGACTGAAAAATTTAATGTTTGATTATAAGAAGTAAGAGTAAAACTTTAAGACTTGGTTTCACAGACAGGTCTTAGATTAAGCCAGGATTATGCATTAGTTCAGTTAAGCCATTTAAGTAGCTTTTATAAATATGCCTTAGAAAAAACATTACTGGTGTGAATCTTGAGACAAAACAATGGCATGGACATATTTTAAGATATGCTAGTGCAAGTTGCTTTCAGTTAAAACGGGTCAAACATGCATTTTAGTCTAGGCTTAAGCCTTGTCTGTGAAACGGGGTGTTAGTTGTAAATAGGTCAGCACGTGTCTCTTTTGTTGCTCGGCAGTATTTGTGAGTCTCTGTGTTTCTTTTGTGTTATTAGAAAAATAATGCACACCTGAGGTGTAACGGCCACTCCATTTTCTAATAATTCACGGCCTGTCGTCAAAACAAGACATTGTTCAGATGTCGTATTTCAAGACATTTGTCAGGTTTTTGTCCTTAAAACATTTGTGTAGGACTAATTTCCTACACTTCTCATCCCACGCCTCTGCTTGAGACATTGGTAAAAGACTGGTAATAATGCAGTTATTAGAGAGAGAGAGAGAGAGAGAGAGAGATTCAGCTTGTGTGAATTACCTGAGTCTGTGCATCTCTCAACAGTGTTCGGTAGCAGCATTTTTAATAATAGCGAAACTGTAAGTTTATCTGCTTCAAGAACAGCTCCTTTATTAACTCACTAGTGAGACATGTCATGTAGCTTTTAAGTTCTTAAACTATTTTACTGACAAAATCGTCAGAGCAGCACTGACAACATGTTTATGTGTGAGTGTGTGTCTGTACTGTATGTGTGTACGTTTGAGTGGGAGAGAGCAGGAGAGAGTATATGGTTTCCATATGTAATAAAACGTAATTTTGTGGCAAAACATGGAAATAATTTTTATCCTATTGTTTACTATACTTATTTGTTTGTTCAGTGTTCAGTGCTGTTGTAGGCTGTAAGGACCTTTGAAATAACTGAAATCATTTAGCGAAATGATATGGACGTAAAGCGGTCAAGACCTGCCTGGAACTACTTTAGACGTGTGTTTCCCTGAAAATAATTGCACACCTTAGAACGTTCGTCAACCAATCAGATTCAAGCATTCAACAGCACCGTAGTATAACAGTAGAATAACCCATTGCCACTGGAAAGGACAAAAGAGAGGAAAACAGGCTAATTGTTTCACCCAATTTTGAAAAGACACTAGCTGTGTTTCCATTACCCTTCAAATTGCGCAAATTGAAATTGAAAATTAAAAATACGCCCAATGGAAACACGTCAATTTCGCAAAAAAATCCCATATATCACAAAAAAGTTTTTATGCTCATATGAGGTGAATTTTCAGGCAATTTCGCATTTACAGGTCACCTGGTGTACATATCAGTTATCATTCTTTAAAGATGGCGCGGTATATTTGGACAAAAGATGAGACAGAGTTCTTTATTAAACTCATAAAAGACAAAGGAATTATGGGAATACTGGATTCTAAACAAAGAAATGCCACAATTTATCAATACCTCGAACCAGATAGGAGGGAGAAACACCCAGAAACACCTCATACATGGTCGCTCCCAAGTATAAGTGGCTTTCCTTGCCATTAATGCTTGGATAACATGCCTACATCTCCTTTGATTAAAAATAATGGCTAGTGCAGATATACTTAAACATACTTAAACATGATTTTTGGAATGACTTGTTGTGAGAGGAAAAAATTACGTTTAGTCGCATAGCATCAGTTAATGGAAACACCATCATTTTGTAATAGTTTTTATCGACATTTAGAAAATATTGTGAAAGTTTTGTGCAAATCTGTAATGAAAACCCGGCTACTGTTGTAAATTGGCTAAAATGGCTCTCTCTCTCACTCATATTCTGTTTTGCCTCTCTAGCAAAAGTTCATGATTAGCAGATGATTCATTGCTTTCACTGAACCTTCACTAAACTCAGCCAACGCGACTGTAGGGAGAACAAATGAAAAGATTATTGTCACTAGCTGGCCATCCCTCACAGCTTATTTATTAGATTGTGGTTGATACAGGGTATATGATGGTTGTTCATCTTCTCAAACAAGACTCAGGCGGACAGATTTGAACGATTCCGAGAAAACATCTCGCTGAGTCAGTCGATCCTTAACCCTCTGATGTTGATTGGACCTTCAGCTCTGAAGAGTTCAGATTTTGTGTTCAAGAAGGCAGATTAGATGGAAGTATCATTGGATTTAGGGCTTTTTTATTAAAAAAAATATATATTTCAGTTTTATAATTCAAGTTGCTTTAGAAGTTTTTCATCTAATATTTATTTCTGCTTTATTTCAGTTACTGAAATGTATTTTTAATAGTTTCAGTTAGCAATAACAACACGTTTAAACTTGAAACACAATAAAATGAATGATTAATTCATATTAAAATGAATAATAAATATTTAATATTCAGCATTATTCCTAGGTCACTAATCAAATGCAAGAAAATGAATGACATTGAGCATGTGTATTCATTTGTACAGTCAGATTTTCATTTCCACTGCTGCTTTCAGTAAAACAAAATGAGAAATGTTCTACTTCTTATCAGATTTTCACTCAAATTGCTCTACTGATAATATAATTTGTGCTTTAAAAAACTATATTAAAGAATAGAGTCATTTTAGAGGTTGCAGAGTTTTTGTGCCCCCTGTGTGTATTAGAGATTTTTTTAAAGGCTTTTTTTATTATTACATCAGTTAAACTCCAAGCCATTGAAGGATTTTCAATAAACTATCTTCTCTTTTGAGGGAACATTCTCAAACTTCCTACAGACAGTACCTTCATTTCCATGGCACAGTTTTTGGGGGGTTATACTTTTATCTGTCACGGTAATTGGCAGAAAATTGCATATGCCGTGGCCGTAGTTTTCTTACCCCCCTCAAAGAAAAAAAAGAAATAGCAATTATGGTTTCCCTTATCGAGCTCCTCCCTGGTGTAGGGCCAGTGCTCAACAGAAGAGAAGAACATTTCTTTTTCTCATGCCATGAAATTGGCCACATATAGGGCCAAATGGGCTCTTTCTGTACATACGGAGAGGCTTGTGTGTTCGTTTCTCTCTTGCATTTTAGCTTAGATTTGAGCCACATCTTCCTGAAAGTCTGTACATCAAATGCAATATTTAACTAAGTGTGTGTGTGTTTGCGTGTGTATGTGTGTGTCTTTCTAAGGAAGACGTCTGCATGTTAAGCATTCTTCAGATAACGACCCTTTCTTTGTGCTTTCATTCCAAGAATACAAAAGCAATCACAAGTAACCATGGTTACCCATGTAAGTCTTCTCAAAGTAACAATGCATTTGCGGATATGGCATTATATCAAACATTCATGACTTAATTTGTGACTGAAACAAATTTAATATCACACAATTGAATCTTATGCCTTAATATGTGTGTATCCATCGCCTCGCAGGACGTGTCTTGAATCTTCAGAAGCTGAGAGCTTTGCCTGACAGGGTGCATATATAAAGGTCTGTCCTGTGTGGCGTATGAGATTAAGGTGTCGGGATTATGAGCTGTTTCACGGCTAAAGGGAGATGGCTAATCTCTCCTCCGCAGGCTCAAGAGAATCTGTTCTAGACTGCTAGACGGGATCATGTTCTTTTCTCCTGCAGAAATCAGACTCTCTTCTGCTGCTCTCACCAGAGGCTTCAGTGTAAGAAATACAAATAATAGTTGTTTTTTGAACATTTTTGAGTTAGATACATGCAATATTATACAGTAAACTACTTGCTTGTTTGATGAGCAAGTCATTTTTTTTTACATTTTTGAAAAAAACATACTTTCCATAAAACAAGCCTTTTTTTGAGAGCATTTGAGAACAACTGACTAGCACACACAGATGAAACTAAGGCACAGTTGAGTATTTTCTGAATTACAGACCATGGGAAATGACTTATTTTGGTCTTATTTAACATTAGTTCAGAGGTTGTCAACCTTGGGGTCACCAGAGATGCAGATGGGGGAATTTCTATGAACTCTACTGTATTTATTGTATAGAAAAAGAAAAATTCCAGCATTATTTTTGTAGCATTTTTTAAAATATTACATGAAATGTATATGGCGTGACCCAGATGCAAAAGTGAACCAAACATCTACACTCCTATGCACCAAAAGTTTAGTATGAGTGCTCAGTCCCGTTTGCTACACTCTTAAAAATTAAGGTTCTTTATTGGCATCTGTGGTTGCATAAAGAACTTTAACATTCATGGAACCTTTCCTTTGAATCTCACTGTTCCCTTAAAGGTTCTAAAATGGTTCTTTTATGCACTCTAAAAAAATGCTGGGTTAAAAACAACCCAAGTTGGGTTGAAAATGGACAAACCCAGTGGTTGGGTTAAATGTATGCCCAATGTGCTGGGCAGTTTTATTTAACCCAACTATTGTTTAAAAATGACTATATGGCTGGCTTAAAATGAACCCAAAATAGGTTGGAAATTAAAAATCAGACACATATACTATAGAGGCAACAATAATAATCAAAATGTGAACATTAATTAATAAGGAATTTAATAAATGTTTAGTTTAATTATTAATCGTTAAACTTATTAATAAATGTTCATTTATTAAACATTAATAAATGTTAATTTCCAACATAATTTTGGTTACTTTTAAGCAAGCAATACAGTAATTTTTAAACAAAAGTTGAGTTAAATTACAGTTTTTCTCGATTGCTTAAACACATTTTCTTGAAACTATGCCTCATATTTCTTGAAACTATGCCTCATTAATTGGAATCCATTGGCATGCCTGATCCACCCCTGGCACGCATCAACTGAAATGTCTAGTCAGGCTTCTTCCATTCCATCATCTCTGTGTCCTACAAAAATAGAAGTACTGATTACTGTAACTGTAACACATCCTTTTTACAAAATGGAAGCAGACAGAAATTCTGTCGTGTGTATGTAAGGCACTTTGATGCATGTGTTGTAACACTCAAATGTTACAGTAGAGTACACTGAGGTACACCTACCTGTTTTCCTCTCTGAAGGTTCTCATGATCGAGGCGATGGTGAAGCAACCTAAGTTTGGCTGAACTCATTGCCCAGCCTCCCTCATAGTCATACCATGGACAAGGACATGGTCAACTAGTGGCACGAATTTCATCTGAGACTCCTTGTCTCCTTGCACCTCATCCTTATCCTCATCCGCGTCCTTCTCCTCTTCCCTCACCTCTTCCTCCACTCTTTACCGCTCTTGCTCATCCTCTTCCTCCTCCTCTCTGGTGTCCTCGACCTTTTCAGTCATGTCTCTCTGGATCCATTGTTCCAAAACTGAATGAACTGACTCTGGCTCTTTTATCTCTCTATTGAAGGTTCTGATTGGTGTGTGATACATTTTGACTCTTATTGTTTCCACATGGGTAATTGTGTGCTAATTGAGCTCAAGCTATGCTGACTTGAGTGAACAATATTGAATGCTAGTGCTTTCTAAATGACAACATGGTGTAGGCAATGAGAAATTAAAGAATTTGTGTGTAGAGTTCTGCAGTGACAGTTCAACCAATCTGATTCATGTGTCAAAAAAGGGAATAGTGTTTATAGTTTAGGGAAATGGGTGTGCTTTTTGATAAATGGCATTATGATTTTGAAATTTTAGTTCAAAAGCCTGGTTATAGTGTTTAAGCAATCGAGAAAAACTGTAAACTACCCAGCAGGTTGGGCAAACATTTAACCCAACCTGCTGTGTTTGTCCATTTTCAGACAAACTGGGATTATTTTAATCCCAGCATTTTTATGGGATGTGGGATCGCTGTGAAAACCCCCTTTTGGAACCTTTATTTTTAAATGTAGCACTTACAGTATGTGTGTAAAGCATTATTAAGGATTCTGCTCTCGCTTGTATCAACACCGAACACCAATTGAATTTGGATATATCAACTTTTTTTTTTTTTACAGCATTAAAACACAAGGCCAGCTCCCTCATTATACCTAGTGAGTGCCAGTGAGGCATGGCCCAAATGTAGTGTTACACTTAAGGATATAAATTGCCAGTCATAATTATGCCTGATTCTCATTCTGACAATATTGGGGATTTGGGGTTTTGCATAGATTGTGGCATAAAAAGATTATACGGTTAGTGTTAAAATGAATATATTATTGTTTTCTGCTGTATTTGTTCTGTTGTGTAAAAAAATCTCAAATTCGGCATGAAACGGAAGTTTTAGTCTTTTCTTCCGTTTATGACATATGTGAAACGGTTTCTTGAACAAGAAAAAATGTAGGGTGGCACTTGATTTTATGCATAGGGAATTGATTGCATGGTTGAATGGTTGTGGTTTGTTATTGGTGGTCTCATGTGAGTGACAGGTTACTCCGCCCTCAGCATTTTTTAGAGTGTACAGTTTTAAGAGAAGGAATGTACTGTAAGTGCTTTTGTAAAAATTTAAGCATCTAATTTGTTTTTAAATCTCCTAAATTCATTCCCTTTCACTTCCATTGTAGGTACCTTGATTTTTAAGAAAACAATTAAGGGATTTTTGTGGTAATTAACATCATGCCACGAATCCTGTCAACTGAGCTTAATTTGTGTAATATTCCTTTAAATGTAGCATTTTCATGTTAGATGCATCCCTAAGAAGCAAACAGCCTTTCACAATATCACCTCTTTCACTGCGCATGAGGATAAATAATGAAAAATCCTCCTTTAAAGATAATTGGAAATTGGCTGAACAAGAACTGGCTGAAGGGGACCTTTAACATTTAGTGCACAAACAATACATTGGCTACACAAAGTATTCTGAGGACAGTTTTTGAGAGACGTTAGTTCATTATGTTGCTGTGATATTTTTTGTGAGTTTTCTCAATTTGCTATTTTAGACAATGTCGGGCTGCCGTCCTCTTCCTCCATAAAGCATAACGCACCACATACATTAGTATTCTTTTCAGACTGAGAACAAGGTGAGACAACTTGCCATTATTATGAACCCTTTTAACACATTTTGTCAGGTTGCTCTTGGCAAATGTGTTTTGAATTACAAATAGTCCTAATTATGCACATCACAAGTTTACAAGCCACTACACGCGCTCATTTGAACAGATAAGCACGCTGCGGCTATATAATCACTTTAATTATATTACAGATATTTTTTTCCCCATTGATTTTTATCATTAATCTGGGCACAGATATATCTCAGGCAGGCCAGTGATACTGTAATAGGTTTCACCATGCTTTATGTAACTAGAGCGAGTGATTAAATATTTGATATGGCTGCTTTGCTTACATCCATATCCTCATCTTCACCACAGGGGAACAAGATGACTCGGGGAATCAGTACTTCTGAAGGGCATGATGGGAATTAGTCACGAAACACCTGCTCTGCCTTGATAACACTTTACATTGTCTGTCAGAATAACGTCCTGGAACACGTTGTGATGTCACAATTGAACACTGAATGTTCCTCACCAATACAAACCTATAATTAGAATGAGTAGAACAGGCATATCGTACCAGTGATGTCAAAAGATGGGCGCTGCATCGTTTTAGTACGCCGGATATGTTACTGTGAATGCATGAGTACCAATCGTTGTCTAAAGTGTCCTGTGTGTGTAGGCTAATCTACATGTACAAGTGATCTTACCAAAGAACGTGCAGAGACAGTGAATGTGGCGAGTGGTGCTTGGCAGGCTGTTGCTATATGTGAAATTTCTGACTAGCCATGCTAATGCAATGGATGGGCACATTAATCTTCAGTGCATTTTGGACATTTCTGAGAGGTTCATGAAGTTCTTCAGCATCATTTAACAAAACTAGTAATTTTGTGTGTAGCTTATTAAAGTTTATGCACATTGTGATTAAGGAGGAAAGGCTGGACTGACATTTGTGTCAAACTGCTGTGCTAATTTGTTCCTTTTTACCAAACTCATTTATGTTGATAAACCCTGAACTACCATTTGAAATTAACATTACAGTGTTCACACTCAAATTACATTCCTACATTTGGAAAATTTAATGTTCAGAATGAATAAAAGTTCCAATATTCCGAGGTTGCCAGGGTTATTATAGTTAATTAAAACTAAAACCTTTAAAAAACTTTTTTGTTACTTATAAATATATGTTAAAACTTATTTTCTTTCAGTTATAGTTGCCAAGGCAACATTTTGTATTTTTATTTAGGCTGTGTGTCCACCAAAGTGCTGTTTTTTTTACCAGTCGCTATAAGCTGAATAATGTTCAACTTTGGGTAAAACGCAGCACTCATCACTGTCACTTTGTACCCAGCCGTCCAATAACAGTGGAGGAGGGGCGGGACAAATGCAACACCGACCAGCCGCCACATTCTGCTTGTACAACGTCAACAGATGACAACAACAGGCATAATAACAGAAGAAAATAATTCAAAACAAGAGCCAGAGCAAATACTTTACATTGTATCAACATTTTTATACTGAAACAGTACAGAAACAAACTATCTGTGAAATGAGATACTAGTAACACTTCCACGGATATTCCGTATCTTAACAAGTGAAGCGTCTCAACTGAAAAAAAATGCTGCAAGCGCTCACGTTTTCAGAAGAGCGCCTAGCGTTTTCAACTGGCTAAAAATGCTTTGGTGGACACGTGGCTTTACTTCAAATGTATACTGTGTAAACTTTTGGCCCTCTAGCAGTTAAAAAACAAAACTGCGTGCATTTTGCAGAAGAACATTGTTTTGGTTGTACTTCAGCTCTGCGTTACTGTGTGAATGAATATGACTCTTCACAATAGATAATGCTTTATAATGAACTCTGTTAGAGAGCTATACTTGTCTCTTCAATAAAATACCTTACTCATCTGTTGATTAATAAAAACGCCATCTCTGCGTTGCTTTTACAACATTTCAAATCCCTCAGTTCTCGCCATCTCTGAAGAGTCAAGCCAATATTGATTCTTGTTTTATTACGGGCTCTGTTGCGTTCTCTCTTTGCCAGCAGACTTTTTTTTTCAAACGGGTGATTCGAGCTGCTCCATGTCGACCTTTCTTGCTCGTTGTGACAACTAATCTATGCCACTCTTACACCAGACACACGTCAAAGTAGTCGCAGCAACTTTTCTCTATTTACAGATATGACGAGACACACACGGGCGAGTGACGTACAGTATTACGCAATTTCCCGCAAAAACCATCCTGCCTGGTCTAAAATATAAATACTTATAATAGGCTTACCATAGTGAATCAAGAAAAAAACACATTTTGGAAGAAGGATTGATGCTGTATTGACTCAATATTTAAATTTTGTTAATTTTGAACAAAAAAAAAATAACAGTCTACATTTAGCTTGATGTTCTAAAAATTAATAAAACTGAAATAAAAAATTAATAAACTATATAGACATATTTAAAGAAAACTAATAAAAATGACAAGAATACACAACAAAATTACTGCAACTTTAACTAAAATGAAAATTGAAAAATGTAAAAATAAAAGCTATTTCAAAATATTATTAAAAACTTGTGATACTGAAATAATAATGAAAATATCCTTAAATGTTATACATTCTATTGTTCAGATGTGAATGGGTTAGTTCACCCAAAAATGAAAATAATGTCATTTATTACTCACCCTCATATCGTTCTACACCCGTAAGACCTTCGTTCATCTTCGGAACACAAATTAAGATATTTTTTATTAAATCCGATGGCTCAGTGAGGCCTGCATAAACAGCAATGGTACTTCCTCTCTCAAGATCCATTAATGTACTAAAAACATATTTAAATCAGTTCATGTGAGTACATTGGTTCTACCTTAATATTATAAAGCAATGAGAATATTTTTTGTGCACCAATAATGATGATGGCCGATTTCAAAACACTGCTTCATGAAGCTTTGAAGCTTTATGAATCGAATCAGTGGTTCGGAGTGCCAAAGTCACGTGATTTCAGCAGTTTGGTGGTTTGACACGCGATCCGAATCACTGATTCGACTCAAAAGATTCATAACGCTCCGGAGCAGTGTTTTGAAATCGGCCATCACTAGATATTGTTAAAAAGTCGTTTTGTTTTTTTGGCACACAAAACATATTCTCGTCACTTTATAATATTAAGGTAGAACCACTGAACTCACATGAACTGATTTAAATATGTTTTTAGTAGCTTTATGGATCTTGAGAGAGGAAGTACCATTGCTGTCTATGCAGGCCTCACTGAGTCATCGGATTTAATCAAAAATATCTTAATTTGTGTTCCGAAGATGAATGAAGGTCTTACGGGTGTAAAACGACATGAGGGTGAGTAATCAATGACTGTATTTCCATTTTTGGGTGAACTAACCCTTTAATGTTTAAAGTTAAAAGCAAATCAAGCCTAAAATAAAAGAGCTCTGGTTTGTCTTTGTGCTTGTGTTGTTCATGCTGCGAGTATCACTCATGCTTCAGCTCTGATGTTATTACTGTACAAGTGTAGAGCAGCTCACGATGACATGTGCTCTTAAAGCAAAAGCACTCTCCTCGTGATAGTGCACTTAAAGAGTTAAATCTGTGCTATAATCTGTCTACGTGTGTGACATCATAATTGAACCTCACAGACCCATTCGGGTATATATTGAGCGTATGAGGCGATTTTTCTTTCTTTTTTTTTTTCTTGATGCCACGTTTCAGTAGTTGAATTGAACCCTATGGAGAGACTTCTGAACACTGATTCTAGTGAGTGGTGCAGTTTGAGACAATGTTGAGATCTTATTCAAAGCTCTAGAGGAGACACACTTGAGATTACTACACTTGTATGATTGATGTTTTACAGTGACTTAGTGATGGGGAGTCGACTCTAAAAGAGTCGATTCCTCGACTCTGAATAGCCCCAGAGTCAGGGTCGACTCCAACACAGGAATCGACTCTCAGTGTCGACTCTGTTGCTGTGTCTGAAATCGCTCACTTGTTTACTGATTCTCGAATCCATAGCCTATATAAAGTAAGGAGTGAACGAAATGAAGCGAGGAATTCGGACACTGACGAATCGCGTTAGAGAGCTGTCACAGAAACTTTGTCACATGCATTTATCATATATGTAGCTTACTTTAGAAATAGATAACAGTCATAGTGACTTTAGTTTGTAATTATACATATCTCCGTGCCAGCTTTAGTATTGATGGTAGCTTATAATGCAATAAATATAGATTTGATTTTCCATGGTTAACCGTGTTCATAATCGTTAAACTAATAATAAAAAACTCACATCAACAATAAACATCAATAAGTGTACATTATTGTATGCATTTTTGTATGTATTGTATTAATTTTATTATCTTTAATTCTTCTGTCCAAGCACTTTTAAGACAATGATCATGTGATCATTTAATTCTGACATAATATTCGACCACAGATGTGTTTCGTGACTTTTCTCTCTGTAAAATTAGGTATCTGCAATTAGCTAGGTTGATACATTGATACTCATCAAGTTATCGCTAAATTGGACTAATTTGGACAGTCTCACTAAACGTGTGTTGTTTTAATGAGGGTATTTTAAGGCTTCGCATTGGGGAAAGATAAACTAATTAAGTGTGTAATGACTGCCATCTTGCTTTATTTATGACCCTGTTTTGATGTAAAGTAAATGGTCGCGGAGTCGATTCCATCGACTCCTACAGTGGGAGTCGGGAGTCGGAGTCAACTCCAAAAAACCTGGAATCGAACACCCCTACAGTGACTCTCATTGGAATGATTCCAGTGGGGTTTAAAGAAGATTACTGGGACAAACTATCCTCCAAGCAGTTGTAGTTTTTGATGTTTTGGGTATTATATTAATATATGAATATGAACTGCTGTACAGTTTATAAATATATATATTTCATTTTTTGAACATTTTTTTTGTTTGTTTGCTTTCTTCAAACATTATGGCAATCAATTAAGAACCAGTTCAATTAAGTGTGCATTATTTCATGTGGTCATGTTTTGGCAGCTTACCTAAAAAACTTTTTTTGCATTTTGAACTTTTAACCTTTTCACATCCTAAAACCTTTTCACTCTTCTCAAAATCTCTCTCTCTCAACTTTTTTTTTTTCTTTTTTGGAAGTTTTGACCCAGCAAGGGGTGAGTAAATACATGTCTTCCCAAAGTGATTTCACAGGCCTGTGGTCCAAAGAGAGCTCAGTCTGTGCTCGGGATTAGGAAGTCATGATTGACAGCAGCTTGAGTGCTGGACAACACGTTTGGCAGGAAAGTGAGGATTTCTCAGAATGTGCTCTCTTCTTCTTTCCTCCTACTTCCTTTTCCTCTCATCACATTTATTGGTTCTTTGCCTTTACCTTTTATCCTTCCAGATTCAAGTTCTCTCTTTTCAACTTGCTTTTTAAATGTTTATCAAATATATATATATATAATTAAAAAGATGTTTTTGGAAATTTAAAATGAGTCACCTGATGATTTATGGTGAAAGACATTCTCATTTGATTACACTTAATTTAAATACTTTTCTTCTTTATTTCTTTATTTGCATTAGGTTGTTTTATGCTATTTTTCTAAGTTTATGTTAGTGTCATCTGATTTTCAGGACATCCCATTTGTTGTCACTGTGTTTTTACAGTGCATTTCTGACAAACACAGGCCAGTTGTATACTGTACTGTAAATATAACACAATTTGTTTTGTTTTTTTACAGTGTTTATTCTTTCTTGCTATTTTTGATCACTGGACAGACTGTTGCATTATTTTCTCTGAAATCTATAATGTTTTCCAGAGTGCCTGTTGTCTTTCTTTCTGTACTTGATGCTCATGTTGCAGGTAATTCATTTATAGTTCAGTTTGCAACTGCTGCATTGAAGTCTCCTCGCAAAATTAGATCTGAGTCTAAAACAGAAGTTTAATGCAAAAATTGGCTGTATTTTACCGCATTACCACACAAGTCGACAATTGCAGACTGTTACAATATGACAAGAAAACTGTGCTAGAAATAAAAAATAGATCTTCTGCACTCAGCATCCTGACTATTTTGGCTTCGCAAAGACAACTAGATGCTTTCTGCTGTCTGTAACTCTATTTTCTCTCTCTGTTCTTTTTATTTTGTTCTATCTCTCCTGAGTCTCATTGATCAATGCGCAAACAGAGCAATTTCTCACCATCCATCATTTTATGGTCAATAACAACAGAACAAAAGGCAGCGAAATGGAAAATGGTGTCTCAAAATCATGCCTACTGCATGGGCCAGCGCATACTGTAATAACTCAGTCAATCATTAACTCCCCATAAGCATAACACATGCAGACACACATTCACATGCACATGTCAGTGTTCAGCCCTATAGCAGCATCGCAGTGCTCAACCATCACTCATATTTGGTATTTGAATGATATGAAACGCCCACTCTTCCACAGTGATGTCCTGTCTGAACTCTGGTTCCAGCTCTTCTTCATTGTCTTTCACTCCATTCTGTTATGGCCTCTGGGAAAGCTTAAATCTTTTTGCTTTCTTAAATTATTTTGTTATATAAAAAAAAAAAAAGATATAAAATGGCAAGGCGACTGGGTCAGAATATCTCTGCCAGAGAAACAGCAAGGTTTGTGTGTTGCTCCCAGTCAGCATTGGTGAGATTTTACCAACGGTGGTCTAAGGAGGGACAAACCACAAACCAGTGACAGGTTGAGGGCGCCCAAAGCTCATCGATGTACGAGGGCAATGAAGCCAACAGAAGGTCTACTGTGGCACAAGTCACATAAAGTTTTAATGATGGTTATGGGAGGAATCTGTCACAACACACAATGCACCTCTGCTGCGTATAGGGCTACATAGCCACAGACCAATCAGAGTGTTTTTGATGACCCCTGTCCTCCATGGAAAGTGCCTACAATGGGCATGCGAGTGTCAGAACCGGACCTTGAAGCAGTTGAAAAAGGTCATCTGGTGCAATGATTCCCATTTTCTTTTACATCGCGTGGACTGCCGTGTACATGTGCACACTTTATCTGGGGTGATGTCACCAGGATCACTGTGGGATGAGGACAAGCCGAAGGAGGGAGTCTAATTATCTGAGCAGTGTTCTGCTGGGAAACCCTGGGTCCAGCCATTCATGTGGACGTCAATATGACACGTGCCAACTACTTAAACATTGTTGCAGAGCAGGTCCACCCCTTCATGACAATGGTGCTCTCTGGTGGAAGTGGCCTCTTTCAGCAAGATAATGCACCCTGCCACACTGCACACATTGTTCAGGAATGGTTTGAGGAACATGATGAAGAGTTCAAGGTGTTGCCCTGGCCTGCAACTATCTTTACTTAACCTAAGTCTCTGAGATCCTGACACCTTGCACTTCTGGAGACTCCAGGTAGGTTGCAGTTCTGGAAAATGGTGGCGCTGGAGACTAAAGGGTTCCTGATGGTTTCAAACTTCTTCACCTTAATTCTTAATTCTTTTGCAGTGAACGTGTATCTTTTCTACTCCACCTGTTTTTGTCTGACCCTGCTGACCCAATGAGTATTTCACTGTCCAATGGTCATGCCTTAACTGCAATTTCTAGTATTGCATTAGCATTGCATCCTTCTCATGGGCATTTAATATTTTTTGCCTTTTTCTTAGTCTGAGTTAAATCTCTTTTTTGGCTCATTTTATCTGTAAAAGAAAACATACCTAATAATTCTGCACACCTGAATTTAAGGCGTTTTTTATTTCCAGCCTTCATAAACAATTATATATCACTTATAAATGATTAAATACAAAATTAATAGTAGTAATTAAGATTAATGTAGTTTGGAATTGATAAGATGTGCCTGGAAAACAAATATGATCAGAAAATTAATGTGCCTAATAATTCCGCATGCACTATATATATATATATATATATATATACACATGATGATTGGGTTTTTTTACTCCCAAAACCATATTTTGTAACATCTTTACACTTTTTTTTTTACATATACTTTATTTTATTTCTAATATTTATTTTTTAGTTTTTGTTTTTTCTGCTGGAAGATGCAATCAATATCAGCTTGCTCAGTTTGGTTGTGAAACAGATCTTGGCTATAATAGATTTCAAATGAGAAACTTGATACATTGTAGAAAGTAGATATACGTTCAACATATTCACAAATGAGAACTTTCTTAGTTTCCATTGCTTTGAACTTCTTCAGGGGCTATAGGGCTAAAGTCTCTTTTCAGCCTTCAACTTGAAAGCAGAGAGATACGGACACAGCTTCATTTCCTATACGGGCACGCTGCCATTCCTGCTCTGGCCTGACTCCAGCACAAGAGAGAGAGTAAGGGAGGACACTGCTGAGTGTTCAAGGGCACTAGCAGAGATGCACTTCTTTCACCTTATTGCGTATATATAGATAACTCAGCTCAGCTAAAAAATAAGGTATAATAAAAGATCACAACTTCAGCTTTGTTCAAAAACCTAGTGATCTGCCTTGCTGCCTACGGACAGAATGCTAACTGATCTGGAACCCTTTTCAAATATTCAAATTGAAATTCCAAATTTTAATTATATTAAACTGTTTCTTTTTGATACGTTTCAGTACTGAATGAATTCTGAATTCTGTTTACACTCTAAAAAATGCTGGGTTAATAATAACCCAAGTTGGGTTGAAAATGGACAAATCCAGCAATTGGGTTGTTTTAACCCAGCAGTTGGCTTAAATGTTTGCCCAACCTGCCGGGTAGTTTTATTAAACTCAACTATTGTTTAAAAAGTACTGTATTGCTTGCTTAAAATGAACCCAAAGTATGTTGGAGATGAACATTTATTCATTTGTTTACTAAATGAACATTTATTAATATATAAATAAATAATAATGAAACAATAAACATTTATTAAATTCCTTATGAATTAATGTTCACCTTTTGATTATTATTGTTGCCTCTAGTAATTATGTGTCTGATTTTTAATTTCCAACCTATTTTGGGTTCATTTTAAGCCAGCCATTTAGTGATTTCAATAGTTCAACAATAGTTGAGTTAAATCAAACTGCCCAGCACGTTGGGCAAACATTTAACCCAACCGCTGGGTTTGTCCATCTTCAACCCAACTTGGGTTGTTTTTAACCCAACATATTTTAGAGTGTATAATTTCTCTCACATTTATGAGAGAATTATGGAAGTCAAAATGAGGCATTAGGAGGCAGCAGTAATTAAGTGAACAGCCTTCACATCTGCTTCTTAATGCCTTAAAATGAGTGTGTGTGGATTGTGTTTCCCTTACTTTGAAGCCAATAGTAATGCGGTGACAATGGGCCCACATTGAATTTTACACCGTAAGCAAACACGGAATCAATTAACGGCACGTTTGCATGTTTCGCACAGTTCTTTTGAGGTCTTGTGCCTCGGAGAGACATGCAGAGGCTTTTCCATTCATCCCAGGCTCTGAAAGAGTAAATAAACAGGCACACGGGCCTTTTGCTGTGTGGCATCTGCAGTCTCCCAGAGCCATAATCTCTGCTCCCCAAACTCTCTGCCCTTTAACATTTTTACAGTGCTTAGAGGGGCCGCACACTGAGCGTGAAAATGTTAAGTATCGACTGGTGGGGCGACTACAAAGGGCCTGGCAGCTGGGATAGCAGGATGCTTGAAAACCCTTCCTAATGAAGCTGGCATTTGCAGTCTAGCAGGACACATGGGCCACCCGTCCCGGCGTTTGTCATCCTGTATAGAGCCCCCTTAGGCTCCTTAAATGGGAAAATGCAGATTGTAACCATTTAGCATCATAGGTGTGGGCAAACTATCTCTGATAAGAAAGAGAGAAAGACATGATGCAATATGCAAAATGTAAATGTTGCTCTTTAGAGTCCAAAGACACAGTTCTTATATACTGCGGAGTCCAAAGATCTGAGACCACTAAAAATGATTCTATTTTGCATTGTTTTTGCATTGTTATTTAGCATTAATAAACTTTTTATTTTTTTTAAATCATTAGCATAACAATTTGAGTAAGTAAGTAAGAGTCTTATTATTTCATATTTTGTTTTTACTTAAACTGACATGAATCAAACAGGTAATACTTTATAAGGTTTCATTTGTTAAAGTCACATGAAATTAAAATGGACGATTCTTGTTTTTTTATGGAATATTGCTGTATTTATTATGAATAATATATTCATGCACATAATTATATTGTATATAACCAATATAACTTTCCCTCTCTCTTGCAGCATCATCTTTTCTCTGATGATGTCTACTGGTTCGAGGGCGGGGCAACCTGTCACTCACATAAGATCCACCGATAGCAAACCACAACCATCCAATCAATTCTTAACGTTCAAAATCACATCCCGCCCTACATTTTTTATTTGTTGAGAAGTAGTTTTACTTGGATATACATCACAATAGGGAAGAAAAGACTATCACAACTTCCGTTTCAACTTTAACATTAATTAACTTCATTAGTTAACATGAACTAACAATGAACAATACTTCTACAGCATTTATTGATCTTAATGTTAATTTCTACATTTACTAATACATTATTAAAATCAAAAGTTGTATCTGTTAACATTAGTTAATTCACTGTGAAATAACATTAACAAACAATGAATAAATATATTTTTATTAACTAGCATTAACAAAGATTAATAAATGCTGTAAAAATATATTTCTGGTAGTAAGTTAATGTTAAAAAACAAGACCTTATAAAGTGTTAAAACCGTAAAACCTGATGATCATGTTTTCCAGCATGATTTGTGATGCTCCAGAGAGCATCTTCAGCTGCAATGGAAAAAAAAAAATACTAATGTTTAAATATTTCTCATTTTAAATGATAAAATTTGTTTTAAATGTTTTAAACTGTTTTAAAAAAGAAACAGCTTTGTAATGTGTTCTCAGAATTTTGGATGTTGCCAAATATGTTGCTCATGTTGTCTAAAGCTGTGCTCGTCACAGACCAGAAACACAGGTTGAAATCTTCTCGTATAAATCTAACTTAGAGACAGTAGAGTGATTGAGAAAGCTAAATTTGAGCATGCTCAGAGCTCTATAATTACACACTCTTAAGTTGATTGTGACCTGTGATTATAGGAACGGAGCGAGTGCCATCTTGTCTGATTTGGGGGCCGTTTCATGGTCATTAAGGAGCATTCAGATAATTAGCAGAATGGGTCTGCACTTGCCTGGAGAATCAGCTGTTATTTGCATCAGATTGGGACATGAGTGGCACCACCCTGCCTGAGGTGTCACGTCATGCAGTATAACAGTCTCTTTTACTTTCAGAAACTGCTAAACAATCCCCAAACAGTGCATGTACAACAAATTGCTTTGTAAAACAGCATGTACATTTTCCATGTATAAATATTTTTGGGTGATTATAGATGTTTAATTGGCATACAGGTGCACTCTTAAAAAAAATAAAGGTTCTTTATTGGGATTGATGGTTCCATGAAGAACCTTTAACATCCACGGAACCTTTCAGTTGCACAAAATGTTCTATATAGTGGGAAAAGGTACTTTAGATTTTTAAAATGTTCTTCACACCAAGAAAAAAAAAATTCTTTTAAGAACTGTTCACTGAAAAATTCTTTGGGCAACTAAAATGGTTCTTCTATGGCATCACTGTGAAAAAAAACCCCTTTTTGAACCTTTATTTTTAAGAACGTAGACAGACTAGGAAGAGTTTTTGGCAACTTGCTGGAAAACATGTTGTGTGGTGCTGTTACATGCTGCCATTTCTGGCTGTTTAGTCAAAAATGCACCTGGCAACGTCACGGTTGGTACACTCTAAAAAATGCTGGCTTAAAAACAACCCAGGTTGGGTTGGAAATGGACAAACCCAGCAATTGGGTTATTTTAATAAAACTTCCCAGCACATTAGGCAAACATTTAACCCAACCGCTGGGTTAAATGTTTGCCTAATGTGCTGGGCAGTTTTATTTAACTCAACTATTATTTAAAAATTACTATATGACTAATTTAAAATGAACCCAAAATAGGTTGGAAATTAAAAATCAGACTCATAATTACTAGAGGAAACAATAAAAATCAAAAGGTGAACTTTTATTAATAAGCAAATTAATCATTATTCATTAAACTTATTAATAAATGTTCATTTATTAAACATATTAATAAATGTTCATTTCCAACATATTTTGGGTTCATTTTAAGCAAGCAATACAGTAATTTTTAAACAATAGTTGAGTTAAATAAAACTATTATTAAAACAACCCAATCGCTGGATTTGTCCATTTTCAACCCAACTTGGGTTGTTTTTAACCCAGCATTTTTTAGGTGTATGAGGAAAAAGTTTCTGCAAGTTTGTGGCATTGAAGTTACTATATATGATATATGATATTCCCTACCTGGTATTCCCTTCCCTGGTATACCAAATGTTCCCACAAGGATAGTACCAGTAAATTTTGACCTTATTATGTGGACATTTTTTTGGTTTTCTGTGATGGGTAGGTTTAGAGGCAGGGTTAGTGAAGGGGAATAGAATATACAGTTTACAGTATAAAAAACCATTAAGTCTATGGAAAGTCCCCATAAAACATGGAAACCAGTGTGTGCGTGTACAAATTGAACAATGGTGCAAATCATTCTTAAAAATGGCTGCTAATTTTTTGTCTCTAATGCTGGGTTGTTTCAACCCAAATTTGGGTAAAATATGGACAAATGCAACCATTGGGTTAATTTTTTTAATTCAATTTTTAACCCCTTGGTTGGGTTTGTCCATATTTTACCCAAATTTGGGTTGAAACAACCCAGCATTTTTTAGAGTGTATATTTGCTCCATAAAGAAAATGATTTTAAAATTTTTTATGGTAATGTAAACTTTTCCTGACAGACCTTAAGCTCTGAGGTTAATCAATATTCTGTAGAAGTGAAAATGTGAATTCGGCTTCATTTCAATGTAGTACGCGCAAATTATTATTTATTTGCATACGTTTGTAGTAATTTAATATATATTGCATTTTATATTTATATTATTGTATGTAATATTATTGTAATGGCTTTTGATTCGTTTATGCATGCTTCATGGATTGAGTAAAAATGTAACAGAACAAACAGTTTTGCTTTTTTATTTTCTTTAAACCAACGGATGTAATAATGTGATTCATCTCAATTTTGTTCCTATAATTCTTTATTGAAGATTATTTCTTCTGGAACCAAGGCAGCTGAAAAAGTGGGCGCTCACTGTTGTGCTCTATTAGCAGTCTTTTTGAAGATAAAACGCAGTGTGACAGACTCTCGAATGTGTTTCTTACGGGTAGGTAATGCCTGTTTTTCACTTCCATTCAAATGAACACATTGTACTGCAGATATAGTTATGCTGACACAATGAGCTGACTATGGCTAATCAGTTTTCCACACTTTAATACTGATCTCCGGGGGGGTGGGGGGGGATCCTAAAATAGGGAACTCAATTATGTACATTTTAATATTCCACACCTTAATTAAAATAGAAAGAGAGAGGGAACAAATAGATGTTAATCTAAAATAATTTTCTGTTTCTGTTGACGGATGAATTGTTTTTCTTTTCTGAAAAATAAAATATATTTTAATGGAAGAAAACTAATTGACTCTAATGGAAGCGCAACTGTTCATATTTTTTTAATGTTACAGACAGAGCACATGAATATTGTTGAAATGTTCTGTAAGTCCATTTAAGAAGGAAAGAGAACATTTTTTCCCCCTTCTTGATGTCAATTTTTAAACTCATATTAACTTTGTCAGTATGAGAGTAAAAAAACATTACCAAACCGAACTTCTCTTAGAACTGATTTCCTCTGTTTTCTACTGAGTCCGGACTGATTTGATCTTCTAAAATGCGAAAGTATGATGAAATATTCTGAGACTGACATATTAGATATTTAAGATGTGAGGCATTCTTGCTCACTTTAACAGATAATGGCAGATCGTTTGAAGTTGTGTTCCAACTCAACACCATTAGAAGAAAAGTTTCACAGACCGCAAAGGTCAGAGATGCATCCGTTCAGAACAGCAGCATGAATACACTGCTGGGTTAATGGTAAATGCTGGGTTAAAAACAACCCAAGTTGGGTTAAAAATGGACAAACCCAGCGGTTGGGATAAATGTTTGCCCAATGTGCTGGGTAGTTTTATTTAATCCAACTATTGTTTAAAAATTACTATATGGCTGGCTTAACGTGAACCCTAAATAGGTTGGAAATTTAAAATCTGACACATAATTAAGGCAACAATAATAATCAAAAGGTAAACATTTATTAATACGCAATCTACGGTATTTGGCCATATCCAATTATGTCTATTGTGGATGTGAAATTCTGTAGAACTGTTTTAAGGCTCATCATTATTTCTCCCTTGCTTCCTGACAGCATGAGAAGAACTCTGGATTACATCCATATGCACATGCTTTCTCCTTCCTGCTTTCCGTCAAGCACTTTCACAGAAGGCATAAACACAAGTAGCCTTATATCTGTACAGAAACACTCTATTCTTATCTCCTTCTAGACAGACCTCCTCATATCCTAGTGGATTGTGCAAGACCCCCGCTGTTGGGGATTAGATCTTTTGTGAGAGTTACGTTCTGATGCACTTCCTGTCTAGCGCTAGCCGTCCTCTGGGATACAGGAACACCTTCACGCTGCGCTCACAGTCGCACCGCTGCGAGGTTAAAATGTTAAGAGAGCATCTTCTGCTGAAGGGAATCTTTGGCATTAAGCCCATGAGACCAATGTGAAGATGGACAGCAGATAAAGATGGATCAATGTAATCTCACCTGTTATGTCGCTCTTCTGCTTCTGGAAATGGATTGTTGGAATACTTGGGCTTGAAAACTTTCTGAGAAGTTTGTAGAGGTTCACAGTGTATGATTGGAAAAATCTCTTTAAAAAAATGTTCCATCGTTTAGAAAGGCTTTAGATCCTGCAGGAAATTAATGATTATGATGGGATGCCCCACTAGATAATCTTGTCCAACTGCAAAGGAGTGCAGCTGAACCAATTAATTGCTTGCCAGTGCTTATCATCATAGTCCATCTTTTATCACTCCTTTGTTCATTTCAGCTACCTCATTTCATTTATTGGAGTATCTTGTGTAAAACTGGAACTCCAATTATTCAGGTGATTTCTTTAAAGAAATGTGAGGTTTATTAGAAGATATGGGGAGTAGGCTACAAACTAAATTTAGACTTCAATAATTTTAACTAGGCTATACAGACCAAGTTGGTACAAATAACTTATTTCTTAATAAGTGTGATTTTGTATTGAATTGGCAACACACTCCACAGGATGTTGAATTGTTTACGTGAATACTCACCAAGATGGCATAATGACACATATATGTGTATATTTAAAGAACAGTTGAACAGTTAAAGAACAATAAACCATGAAAGTGAACTGAATTCAGGAAAAAATTATTGTCATCAAAAAGAGACTAGCCACATATGTAAATATTAACTTCTTATTTATCAAACTGTTTTATATAAACAAGCAGTATTTAATCGTGCTGTTGTTTTAATATCAAACACCACTTCTGCTCGTGTGATATTGATTATCATATTAACTTCAATACTGTCAAAACAGATTTTGATTTTGCAATACTATACAGAACTGCCAAATATTTACCACGTTGTTCAGAATACTTTAAAATAAAATTATTGACATCAATGTGAATCCATTGATTAAATTAACCACATAAGTACACTACCAGTCAAAAGTTTGGAAACATTACTATTTTTAATGTTTTTGAACGAAGTCTCTTATGCTCATTAAGGCTGCATTTATTTTATAATAAATACAGAAAAAACAATAATATTGTGAAATATTATTACAATTTAAAATTATGGTTTTCTATTTTAATATAATTTAAAATATCATTTATTCCTGTGATCAAAGCTGAATTTTCAGCATCATTACTCCAGTCTTCAGTGTCACATGATCCTTCAGAAATCATTGTAATATGCTGATTTATTATCAATGTTGGAAACAGTTGTGTTGCTTAATATTATTTCATAACCTGTGATACTTTTTTCAGGATTCTTTGATGAATAAAAAGTTAAAAAATATCAGCATTTATTTAAAATAGAAATCTTTTGTAACAATATACACTACCGTTCAAAAGTTTGGGGTCAGTAATTTTTTTTCTTTCTTTTTTTTTGAAAGAAATTGATACTTTTATTCAGCACGGATGTGTTAAATTAATAAAAAGTGATAGTAAAGATTTATATTGTTAGAAAAGATTTATATTTTGAATAATACTGTTCTCTTAAACCTTTTATTCATCAATGAATCCTGAAAAAAGTATCACAGGTTCCAAAAAAATATTAAGCAACACAACTGTTTTCAACATTGATAATAACTGAGTATCAAATCAGCATATTACAATGATTTCTGAAGGATCATGTGACACTGAAGACTGGAGTAATGATGCTGAAAATTCAGCTTTGCATCACAGAAATAAATTATATTTTAAAGTATATTAATAGAAAACCATAATTTTAAATTGTAATAATATTTCACAATATTATTGTTTTTTCTGTATTTGTTATAAAATAAATGCAGCCTTAATGAGCATAAGAGACTTCATTCAAAAACATTAAAAATAGTAATGTTTCCAAACTTTTGACTGGTAGTGTAGACTATTAAACATAAACAATAATATTGGGAATATCCATATTGTCCATATGTTCTTTAAGTTTTTTTCTAGAATGAAATGGAAATTTTAGAATTCATTACTCTTAGCGTACAGAAGTTATATAATGATATTTGAAGTTCATTGGATTTTAATTCTACTTCTTTAAAATCCAATTATAAAATGTAAAATATAATAAATATATAAACACTAATTGCACTGTAAATCGCTTTGGGTAACAGCATCTATTAAATGCATAAATGTAAATGCACCCTCTTTGTTACTTCAGTTCAAATTCAGGAATTAGAATTTAAAAATATTCATTTAAATTCTGAATGGTCAAGAACAGACACATCATAGGGAGCTTCTACCTGCCATTTGACGGCACTAAAATAAAGACAGTCTCCTGTGACTGAGGAATGGTTACAAATTATGATTGATCAACCTCAAAGCCCTCCATTTTCTAACCTATTGAGTTTGATTTGCATTACCCAGCTTTCATTCACAGCTGTGACCCATGTGGAAATGAGGGGATCAGCGATTAGCCAAGCGTCCACAGGATGTGGCCAGCAGACACCGCAGAGAGGATGCTACGGGCGGGCATTTTGGGTTTGTTCAATCCATTGCCATTCATCAGCTCTCATTACAGGGCCTAGCGGCTGGTGACCCAGCGATTCAGTGCCACAGATACAGAACTCTTCATCCACCCCCATCTGTTCCAGTCCATTAGCTCCTGAGATGGGCCTGAGCCTGTGGTAAATGCTTTCCAGAACATTCTAATCCCACTCATCTCTGTCTCTCGTTGCATCGTACCAACACCACCACAGAGATCCATTCCATCCCCATAACAACAGTGACAACATCCCCGCTTCCCGGTTCCAAATTCTGTTCTGTTTGCACACAGTTATGAATGGGGTGTTTTAAAAATATGTGACAACAATTTGAAAGTCAATTGAACCAGCTTTATCCTGGCTGTGTGCAAAATACCATTAATTCATAATTATTTTGAAAAAGACCATGAAATTGTATGTGACATCATAGCTAAATGCAGGCTAATTAGTGGTGTTTCATAAGGCAAGCATTGTTGTTTCTGTTGCTCATACTTATGGCTAGGGTTTGTTCAGATCCTTGACTTTAAGTATTAAACTTTGGTGCATAATTCATCCTTTTTGTGACAGACATGTCTGACAAAAAACTGAAGGTGTAGTACATCTGTTATTGCTGCTGTTGATTAGGCCTATCTATTGCGTCGTCATTGCTGCTGCTGCAGTTGTTTATTGCTGCTGTTGATTATTGCTGCTGTTGATTATTGTTGCTGCTGTTGATTATTGCAGCAGTTGATTCTTGCTGCTGCTGCTGCTGTTGATTATTGCTACTGTTATTGCTGCTGCTGCTGCTGCTTCTGTTGATTATTGCTGCAGTTGATTATTGCTGCTGTTATTGCTGCTGCTGTTGATTATTGCTAATGTTGTTTATTGCTGCTGTTGATTAGGTCTATTGCTGCCGTTATTGCTGCTGCTGCTGTTGATTAGACCTGTTGCTGCCATTATTGCTGCTGCTGCTGTTGATTATTGCTAGGGCTGCCCCCTAACAGTCGACTAACCGTTAGTCGATTAGACGAGACTTGGTTTAGCAAGATTTTATTAGTTGGTTAGTCGCAGAAAAAAAAAATCTCCACATGAAGTGGCGAAGTCACGCAGTCCGTGAGGGACAGATTGTTAACGGCAGGAGATCCAAACATTCAAATATCATTCATCATTCATCAACCTCAAATATGGCTTATCACTTGAAACATGTAAGTATTAGCAACTTTAAAAGTCTGCTCGCTCTAATGTTAGCCTAGTCCTAGATAAATGTGCACTATTATTTGGCGCATATCCAAGTGTTTGTGTAGAGAGCGCGCGACATGGAGGCGTCGGTGCGATCACTTTTGCATTTTAAAATACTCCATCATTTTAGTCATACAGATAAGAGTAATGCAAACTATAAAGGGCCCACTTTTATTTCTGTAAACTCACAATGACAGCAAAACGGTGTGCATTTGTAAAATAATGAAAACAATCAAGATGCGCTTTCTGTCATCTCTGTCTCTGTGAACTTGGGCACAAAATGAACTTAAAGTCAGCGTATACTTGCTTCACAAACTCGAGAAATGTATCTATAGAAAGCTTGACATGTCTACTTTTAAACGAACCAATTCAAATGGAAAATAACTATTCTCAGATTATGAAATCCGTATAAAACATGCATATAGGCACGTCCACTATTGCAGAGATGACGAGTCAGCATCGTTGTGCAGCTGAAAACACAGAAAACAATAAATTATTAATATGTTTAGACAGTCGCCTTCTGTTTTTTTCCCGACACACTCAATCAATACCTTTGCCGGTGCGCTGTGGAAAGCTTTATGCTTGTGCTTGTGCTTGAGCGATGATTAGGCTGTGTTTATAGGCAATTAAAAGCTGGTTATTATGATTTATGGCTTATTAATGTAAATGCACGATTAGTCGACTAATGGCTTAAATGAACGACTACTAGTCGAATAGAAAAATCTTTAATCAGGGGCAGCCCTAATTATTGCTGATGTTGTTGCTGCGGTTGTTTATTGCTGCTGTTGATTATTGCTGCTGCTGTTGATTATTGCTGCTGCAGAGTAAGTAAGGACTTGTTACTGCCAATACATACAGACACTCTGCTGTGAGCAAGTAAGACATGCTGCTGCTGTACAAAGCATGCATGAATTACCCGTAGCAGATCTATACAGGTGGAGCTGGACAAGGTGGAGTGTTTCTGAAAGCACCCTGCAACTGCTGCACAGATGCTGACCAAGTATTTAAAAGTTGAGCTGCAAGCTCATTGGCTAATGATACAGCAGGAACCAATCAGCTGTTCCCTATAGAGAACAATGTGATTGCAAGCAGATTGAGTTAAGGACATATCAACCTGCACCATCTAGAGTTTTATGACAAAACTTTGTATAATTAAATAAATATAAATATAATTTAAACAAATATAAAAATTACAATAACAATTGTGTGGATTATGGCTAAAATAAATTATGCTGCATATACTGCAAAGGAGGTTCAAAGGGATAATATTTTACTGTAAATTGTTCAGTTATTTAGTCATTTATTTATGATAAACAAGTATATACTAAAGTTAGGATGAAGCATCAGTTATATTTTTTTATCTTTATTTTTGTCTGACTCTGTCTTTTCTTCTGCAAGGGCTCAAATATGTTTTGTCGTCCTAGTAGTAGTATGCTGGATGATTCATCTCTCCTCATGTAAGGCAAAACTCCTCGAATACATTCACACGCTTTTATCTATTAACAGAGAGCAGGTTTGGCATTTTCAATAGGCTGTGGCCGTTAATGACACCATTAAGACAGCAAATCTGCTCAGCCCACACTAATTTATTCATGAGAACACCAGGAACTCATCCTTTGAAATGTGCAATTGACCTTTCCACTGGCTTTCAGTACTAAAACAGCCGTTGTTCGACCACGTTCAGGCTTATTACATGTTTTAACACATTGGCTGCTGTTGTTTGGTAAGTGTTCATTCATTATGTGACTGAACCCTCACCAGCGATGTAAATGGATCATGATGTTTGAGGAGGAAGTGGGGGAAAAAATAATCTGTATTATCTGGCTGCAAGGCTTACATATGAACTTTTTGAACAATGAACAGATGAACAAAGCAGCATCTGCCCTAATGATACTTTCAGATTGTGTTTGTGAGCAGAATACTTCCACTCAGCCGCCCTCTCTCTTCCTGTTTAATCAGGGAGCCAAGTGAGGTGTGCGCTTGCCTTTTTAATCTGCCTTCTACCCCAGATAACTCATTTTGACTCCCTGCAGACCTTGTGTAGTTTCAGTACACAAGAGCACTGAGAACAGATTGAGCACATGGTCCCAGCTGGATAAATGTGTGTTGGCTTCTATTAAAATAGTGTATTGATCACTTAGAGGCAACTTCCCATTCTTTTTTTTTTTTATCTGGGCACTGTTTTAAATCACTCTTCCAAAAGTAATTAGAAAAATATGGAAGAATGTGGTATGTTAATTTAAAACATAATAACTTATGTGCGTAATGGTGGATTGCATTTGTTTGAGATTAGTTGTCGTTTATATCGCTAAAAATAGATAACAATGACTGCTTCATTTTATGCACAATTTAATCATGACATTGTAGGTGTGTAAAGTGTTTTTTTGTTTGTTTTTTTTAAGTAAAAAAAAAATGTAGAAGTGAATGTTAAAGAAAAATGCACACTCCTGGTCTTGAACAATTTTAACAATTTTAAACAGTGTTATTCGTCTTTTTCATTTTTAATTAAGAATGTCCTGACTTGTTCTAAAAATTAACATGACATCAGCACAGCATGGGTGGAGAAAACAGTCCAACATCTTTCAGCCACGAGCTGTGACCACCACATGGAGGTGCGTATTTGGCTGTTTTCCTCCCAAAAACCATGTAGAGGACGCATAAATATCAGAGGGTGCAGATGTGTGTGAGGCATTTCAAATTATAGAAGTGTTCAGGAGTGTAGAAACACAGAATGCAGTGTGCTGAAGCACTGTTCTTAAAGGCAACATGAAATCAAAATGTACTTTTTTAATTTACATTCTTGATCTTATTGTGCATGATTCATTGGTGCATGATATTTCAAATAGAAAAAATGTAATCTTTGTAATCTGTGTTCAAAATGCCTCTGATATGAATTTCATTTTTGGCCTCTTTTTTTATCACCAACTTTTTATGATCCAATCAATTCTCAGTGGATAATATAAAGTAATAAAATTATATATATATATATATATATATATATATATATAAAAATATAAAGAATATAAAATATATGAATATGGAATATAGAGTCATCTAAACACCCACCTATCACAGATGTATTGGAAATTATGTTCATTACCTGTCTAGCGATGTATTGTTTATACTGAAATATAATAAAATAATAGTTTGTATTTTTTTTAAAAATCTATTGCGTGTCGTGTAGTGAGTTGGCTCACATGATTTTTTTTTTCGCGCTTCAGAACTTCCATGTCACAGACACGCCAGGCTCCACAGTCACCCAATCACATCGCACTCCCTCTCCTGAATACTAACAAGCCTCACCTGACGCCAATCCACAGTCATCATAAAAGACACACAGTCATCATACAGCCACATAAAAGACACACCAGTTCACACAGTCACTGTCCGGTCTCGTTTACACTTACCTTGTGTCAAACTTACCTCCTGGACTCCCTTGCTCTCCGTTCACCTGTCTCCAGCGTTCTCCGTGATTCTCCTGTGTCTCCTCGTCTCCAGTGTTCCTCCAGTGTGTCTTCGCTCCCTCGTCTCCTGACATCCACGCTATCTGTAAGAAACATCCAGCCAAGTATTCAGTGCCAGCTCTTCACCATTCTGCTCTGTCAATCTGCCTTCACTTACCTGCATCCTGCTCACGCTCTGCATTACCATCAATAAACCTGTTAAACCCGTATCTGTGTCTCCGTCCCCTTCTGTACGTAACATTCCATTAAGGGAACATAGTGAGCATCGATGCTCCCTGGTTTTCACGGTGCATTGTGGGACTTTGTAGCGAACGTTTCAGTGCCCTGGAAGGATTGTGCGATTTAGACAGCCCTTTAAATGGCCGACTCCCTGATCAATGCCCTGACTACTGAATAGGGAGCTGATTGAGATGCACCCAATATTTTATAATTTCAGCAAAAAAAAAAAAAAAAGATTTTCTCCTGTCATAACTCATTTTAAAGCTCTGCTTTTGTAGCAATTTAGTCAGAATCTCACTATATCAGACAGTGTAATCAAGCAACAAATTTCACATTAGAAATTATGCTGAATTCCATTTGTGTGAAGAGAGCAAAAGGGATTAGCATGTGCTAATGAGCGTGTGACGAGCCAAACAGGCAGAATTCAGGCCAAATCATTTGTGCTTGGCATTAAAACTCAGATGCATCATTCTAAAACAAGTACAAACGGGCAGTTAGGCCATCGGAAGTACTAAAGAGAGCAGAAGAGACAAGACACAGAGGACCCTGTAAAATAATAAGTGCTACATCAGTACAGTACATGCCGCAAAATACGGTAATATCAGTATCTCCTCTTCAAGGTTGTAGCGCTACTTTGAAGGAGTCCAAATCACTCACTCGCTCAGACTGAAACATCAGCTCGTCTATAGGACGACTTCTGAAGGATCAGATGAGAGACGGTCCTTCAGGGTTTGAATGAAGAGCACTAGAGAGAGAGCAATCTGCCCCACCGCTGGTATCAAATGACCTTCACTGTGCAAACATATCCATCTGTTGTGTCTGCAAAGACGATGACAGACAGCCAAATAGTGCCTTATAATTAAGTAAAAATGAAGCAGACATCAAACACTTAACGATCCATCTCCATTAATGCCTGTGCCGGCATTTACAGGATTTTACTAGCAAAAGCTCCTGAAGGACAGACAACCAGCCATACATCTTTGAGCATTAATAATGCATTGACTGTTTTCAGACAAGAGATGGTGCAGGGTAATTTTTATAATGGTATATTTGCCATATTTACTATCACAAATGATGAATACAGTAATTATTTGGCATTTCAGCTGACAGTCATAAGAGACTCTTTTTGAATAAAAGACTTTGACAGATGATTTCTGTAAACAGAAATTCAACACATTTACAAGCTGTCTGTCATAGTTTAATACAAAGTGAATAGTCTTGGCAAGCTTGAAAAGGCAATTTTTATTTTTTTTTACTTTCACTAATTAGCAAAAATATTTCTACTATGTGCATTGGCTGATTGAAGTATTCTAATGCTTTTGTACATGGATAAAAACACCAAAGTAGATAAAAGAACAAGAACAATTGGCAATAATTGCCAGGAAAATGAAAGCCATGCTCATCTAAATGCTGTCATGAAAGGTATTGCTGTCATTAGGCGAACGTGATGGACGCCCCAGTCAGAATTGGCGCGGCATTTTATGAAACATGACATATGACCTTTAAATGGGAGCGTGTATTAATCAGAGGCTGAATGAATGCATGCAAACTCATTAACAACATTTGGCCTTAGCTGCATATTTGATCCCTGAGCAATTTTTTCTCATATCCATAGGGGCAACATGAAAACATTGAAAGAATAAATTTGTATAATTAATAAAAATGTAGAACAGTAGATTTTAAAGCAGATTAAAGCACAGCTCTTGAGCGTGCAAAACTCTCAGGGTGGTTGCTATATAGGGTGTTTTGCTGTTGCTAAGGTGTTCTGAATGTTTTTCCTGAGTGGCTGCTAGAGTGTTCTGAGTGTTTGCTTAAAAGGTTGAAAGAGCCCACCCAAGTCTCTGTTATTCTGGTGTTTGGTCAGTTTAAGTCTATGGCAGTGGTTCTCAGCCAAGGGGACCTCAAGATGACTTAAAGGGGACCTATTATGCAAAATTTACTTTTATAAGGTGTTTGAAAACAGATGTGTGTCCACAGTGTGTGTAAACAACCAGCCTATAATGGTAAAAATCCACCCACTCCTTTTTTATAATCCCCATAAATCAAAAACAGTCTCTCCAAATGAGCAGTTTCAGATTTCCCCTATTCTTACGTAAGAGTAGGGTGAAGCCCTGCCCATGACTGGCAATGATCTGCCCTGTTAGCATAGATACCGCCCTGAGTGAGCCGCAGCAGTCCGCCATTTATGTTTCCTTGCTGTAGCAGCTGAGATATAAATCATTACAAATGTTCTGTTATTGGTTCTGTTAGAGTCTCCATTGACTCGGCATCTGAGCAACCGTGGTGGTTGAATTTCATTTATGAAGGAAAGTGCTGAACAAAGTCAATAAAGTGTTATATATTTGTGCTAATCATTTTACACCGGGTTGCTTCACAAACAACTATCAGTTCAACGCTGGATTTGCACAAAAGATTACCATGACGGCACATGCTATCAATGAGTTGAATCAACTCCACAGCAACTACATAAATTTATCCACTAACCATTCAGAAATGTCCAGTTTCATTCTAAAAGTTGTAACTTCTTCCTGAGTCTCTCCATCAATGTCCGGCATTTAAGGCTGAACACTGTTATTGACAATTTCTGACATTTTGGCTGAGTGAGATTCTCCAGTTTTGTTGTTGTTGAGTATCCAAAGCGCAAGCTGTTAAAGCTCCGCCCTCTTCTGGAAAGACGTTGTTTTGCCCAGATTTTGACAAGCCTCTTGTATAATAAATGATTTGTGGGGTATTTATTTTCAATTTATTTTCAATTTTTAATATTCTAAATTAACTAAAAATTGAGATGTAGGCAGACATCATATTTCTCGTTTCTTAACATAATGGCTATGTTCATGCAACTGGCCCCTGGATAATATGAGGGATTTTAAAGTGTAATTTTTTAGACCTGAAAATTTAATGGGAATTTAAAATATTTTGCCAGATAGAAATTACTATTTGTGAGTAAAAAATCCCCATAATCACAATCAACTAGTCATATAATTTCATTGTAAATAAAAAGTGTAAATTCCAAGGAACATTCAGTTATTGCAACATCTGGAAATGTTCTTAATTTTCTTTATTTCAATAGTTTTTTTAAAATGCATTGCCACTCAGAAAATTTAAAGTGTAATTTCTAGATCTGGAAAAGTCATGGAATTTTTTATAATAAATATACATATACATATACATAAATATCTAATTACATCAAGCTGTAAAATATTTTATCATGTAGAAATTACTATTTGCAAGTAAAAAAAATTATTATCCTGAAAACATTAATTGGATTTTAATTACAAATTTTCTTTATTTTATTATTATTCTCTATTGTTTAGCTATTTTAATATATTGCCACTCCTACTTTCTGTTAAAAAAAAAATTAAATTAAATAAAAATGAAAAAATAAAAATGTCATTACAGCAGAAATCCGTAAGTGGCATTTGAATATCGTCTTGTCCAATGGGAGACCTTAGAGTAACAAAAAAAAAATTGTTTCCTTGAGGTGTAAATCGTAAGTCCAAGCACTTGGTAATAGCACATCTCTTCTCAACAAGCTGCACCATTTGAGATCACATTCAATCATTCAATTTCATTTATCAAAGTCACTGGGGTCCAAACATCATTATATGGAGAAAAAAACTCTGAGAGACTAATTTTAAAAGTATATTCTTTTGTGTTTCACAGAAGAAAGTTAAACAGGTTTGGAATGACATGAGGGTGAGTAAATAGTAAATTTTAATTTCTGGGTGAACTATACTTTTAATATTGTGACCACTAATAAGTGAATTTTACTACTACAGTAAAATAGTACAGATACAGAAAAACAACAATTTCATAGGTAAAACTGCAGATTTCTAGCTTATACATTTTTGAAACGATCTTCCCAATGCTGTGCATGAGATGTGTTTTGTATTAATGGAGACTGAGCTGCTGCGCTCAACACTGATCTAGGATGATTGACAGCTGTGTTAGCACTGCCCACCCATCATTTACATTTATTCGCTCCCATTATGCATGCCTGTCACTATGCATCAGGCTACAATCAATGCTGTGAGTGTGTGTGTGTTTGTTTGTGAGTAAGATTACTGTGTGCAAGTATGCGTGCCGTGCCTGCATTTGTGTGTGTATGGGTGCGTGTGCACACATAGACACTACTTTATCATTGCACAAAAGAGCAACAGATTACTTCATTATTCAGTTTGGATGACCCAAGCCTCGCTATGATGTCATCCACCTGCAGGTGGGCGGCAGTGTGTCATTCTTTAGGGCTAGATTCACGTCTTTTCCTGTTCTTGTCATTAATCCAGCACTGTGCACCGAGCCAAGCTGGCAAAGGCAGAAAACGCATGTGTGCCTTTGTCTGAGTGTGTGATTTAGAGCATGTGAGTGTGTCTGAATTTAAGCGAGAGCATTCTAGTCGGCAGATGGCCACCCGGAAGGGCTTCATCTCTGGCCTCATTGGCTGCTCATATCACAGGCATGCTGGGATATATACACACCTGAGCCAAGTTTCTCTCCCACAGACTGCAGTGGGAGCAATTGTTGTTCTGTAAACCACGTTATTGTGTCAGCATTAGTATTTCTAATATGTGCGCTTTAACAGCAAATAAACCCAGTAATCCGGCAAGATTTCTCGTCTGAGGTTCGTGCAAGTAATAAGCTCTAATCACAGATCAGTAGGATAAATAAAAAACCTAGAAATACCCAGGCATATGGTGTTTGCCCCATGTTTATTAGACTGGATCTGCTTGCTTTAATTCTCCTGCAGTTTACAGCACCTTGTTTTGCCTGAGTATATATGGAAAGCCTGGTGACACCTGGTCTGGGTGCTTGCTGGGGCAGAAATAATCAGCATGTTGTCAGGCTGAAGCAAGACTCAGCAGAAAGATCAACATCTTTGGTGTCAGACGGGTGACGAGGCACATGCTGTTGCCTTTATTTTCTTTTGTCTGGGAATCTTCTTGGTCTGAGAACTTTACTAATAATAAATTTAAGATTTTTTTGCACTTTTTAAATGTAATTTTTAAAAATGTTTTTCTATATATATATATATATAGCAAAAGCATTTCTTTTAAGGAGAAGGAACATGATCAGATGGATTGCATATCTGAAATGTACATAAATACTTTTTGTGCAATCACACATACCATTCAAAATTTTGGGAGTTTTTAATGTTTTTGAAAGAGATCTTTAAAGGGTTAGTTCACCCAAAAATAAAAATAATGTCATTTATTACTCACCCTCGTGTCGTTCCACACCCGTAAGACCTTCGTTCATCTTCGGAACACAAATTAAGATATTTTTGATTAAATCCGATGGCTCAGTGAGGCCTGCATAGCCAGCAATGACATTTCCTCTATCAAAATCCATAAAGGTACTAAAAACATATTTAAATCAGTTCATGTGAGTACAGTGGTTCAATATTAATATTATAAAGCGACGAGAATATTTTTGGTGCGCCAAGAAAAACAAAATAACGACTTATATAGTGATGGCCGATTTCAAAACACTGCTTCATGAAGCTTCGGAATTTTAGCGGCATCTAGTGGTGAGGTTGCGAATTGCAACCAATGGCTCAGTCCACCACTCACCCCTCCCTTTCGAAGCACATAGAGAAGCTACGGTGGACAACACAGGACATAGATGTCATCGTCTGAGACAGCAGAGAGTAGCCAGTCAAGCAAACGCACTCTGTAGAGCAGTTTGTCCGTTTAGGGCTACTGTAGAAACATGGCGGCGCAAAAGGTGAATTCGATGTGAGGGACCTGCAGTGTATGTAGATAGAAATGGCTCATTCTAAGGTAATAAAAATATAACGGTTCATTATGTAAGGTCTTTATACACCACTGAAAACATAGTTATATATATTATATTGCACTTCTGTCAATAGATCCTCCTAAATATTACGCACTTGACTGATGTGTGAGTTGATCAATGTTTATATGTGAATAAAAGCCTAAATTCAATCTGTTCATCATATAAAGCGATCGAGTCTCTTCAGAAAATTTGGACTAAACCGCTCAATTCATATGGATTAGTTTTACGATCTTTTTATGAATTTATTGAAGTGTCAAAATGGTAGTTTCGTAATGGAGGAACAGAAAGCTCTCAGATTTCATAAAAAAGATCTTTATTTGTGTTCCAAAAGATGAATGAAGGTCTTACAGGTTTGGAACGAGTAATTAATGACATAATTTTCATTTTTGGGTGAACTTACCCTTTAATTATCAACTCTTTGGGGCTTCCATTGAATTCCTTTTTTTAAATACCCTAGTTAATCTATTATATATTTAAAGAATGTTTTTTAATATTAAAATATTTAAAGGTTAAGTAATTTTTCTTAAATGTAAACAGTGGATCTGCAGTGTTATCAGCAACATTGTTTTGTTTGTTTGAGAATCGTGATGATCCACCAATGCCGTGAGTTTGGGGTGGGACTATTTGATGGCTGACCAATGGCAGACTGGCTGGAGTTTTTGGGGAAATTTGTTTGAAATCATTATTTTTGCAGTTCCGTTTGGAAACACAAAACACACTTCAACCTCAGAATACTCTTGATGAAACTCCTTTGGTGCAAGAGCCCAGGTAGGCCTTATGAAAATGACCTGGCAAGAAATTGCCACCCTGATTCAAAAAGATCAGAAATGGCAAAATTACCTCCTTAGGCCTGAAACATAATCTGTGCAGGTACATGAACGCAAATGCTTCTAGCTATGCAAGCTCAATTTCATGCACCATTGAGTTCTGAAATGTGTCAAAACGCAGTTTATAATGCAACACAAGTACACGTTGCATTCACAGCACTGCCTCAAAGGGTGCTATAGCAAGCATTAGCGTAAACTGTCTGTTTCTATGGTCAGTTTTCTCTTTCACGTCAACTTCAGTTGTGGCAGAGCGGATAGTCATATTGAGAAAGTTAAAGTTAGCTAAACTGACCATTTTTACAGCTTGCTACATCTGGTTTAATGGAACAGGCATTTGAAACTAAATATATCGCCACTGTCAGTTTTTTTACTGTCACAAAAATACACATTACTTTTCACATATTTGACATTGTTGCAGCACCTCTCTTCCCAGTCTGTCAATAATGCTCTGTTTAGTTCCTGTCACTATGAAGCCCCTCCTTCTGAACAGTGCAATATGCTCTGATTGGTCAGCTGGATCAGTGTGTTGTGATTGGTCAACCACTTGAAACCTGTTTTGGAAATGTCACGCCCCTTACCATAACCGTGAGTTTCACCACACCACTAACTAACTCAACCAGGCCTCGCCCCCTTTTTTTGCATATGCCTTGAGTGGGAATTATTTAAATGAGGGATATTGTGACGTGCACAGTGTCCATCAAAAACAAAAAGCGATAAAGATATGGGATTTTGAAATGCAGTGGATTCAGAACAGTGAGTGAACACATCAAATAACATCATAACTAAGTCATCGGACTGTTTTTGCAATGATTTGCACACACATATCCCCCAATATCCCAATAGTGTAACTGTCAGACAAGGGCTGGTTAATATAGAGTAAGGACAGGAGAGAGAGACTGATAGAGAGAGATTATGAGGCGTGGTAAAGAGAGTAGAGGTCACTGATGGCTTTATTACTGTAGTGTAATAAGAAATCACCCGGATGGAAAGAGGACACCTGCCATGGTCTCGTATAAAACCTTCACACATGCTCCCAAAACACAATACAGCGGATCAGCTTTTTCCCATCTACATCCAATACAATGTTGCTGGAAAGAACTTTTGAACAGATTATATCCTCTTTAATTTAAAGAGCCAATGAAGTTTTGTGGATTGTAATCCTTGTGTGTTGGCTTTGAGGTCATCTGTACTGTATGCTAGTGTACTGCTCAAAATGGACCAAATTTGCATGACATGAAAATTCACCCTATCTATTTTCCAAATGCATGTTATGGAACATATTGTGAATGATTTTTCCATGCATGTATTATTTTTTATTTTGACCACGTAATGTTTAATCAAAATATAACAGGATTTTTTTGTGAAATGACAAGCTGTGTCCAAAACCACTCCCTGTTTCCTATATAGTGCACTATATCATGTGTCTGCCATCATTTCCTGCATTTGTTCACTCTTTTACACTCACAATACTCTCGATTTTGAGTGCACATTCAATGTACACTCGCCAACAAACTATTTCCCATATTACAATGCGAGACGGTGTCATGAAAAATCGAGTCCCCCTAATTATTACCTATTTCACTATTGTATGATGTTTATTACTTTAAGTGCACAAACAACATGATTGAAATATAAAACGAATGCCTGTGTATTGCATAAAAAACAAACTGGAATAAAAAACATACCTAATATAATATAAGCTAAGCTAGCAGGCTAATCGGGTAGATGTATGCTATGCTAGTAAAACAGTAAGAATGAGAAATGCTCATTTCACAACCTGTAGTTTCAGTTATATACTAGTATATGAACCATGTCATTTAAAAGACATGAATGGTAATTATAACGTTATAAATCATAATGTGATTTTGCAGAAATTATAATCAGCCGCTAAAAATACTACACATTAAAAGCCCGTTCAACCAATGGGATCACTCGGGGTCCTAAAGGAGACTCGATTTCTAACCACAACGGCAATAGAGTGCAAAAGAAAAATAAAGATGGTGGACGGTGGCAGCTTTTACAATTGTAGGTGTAACTTTTTGCTAATTAATGTACATCTGTGTGAAGATATTGTGAAGCGAAATGACAGATTTATTGATTTACACTGTAAATATTTTTAACTGCATAGTAGTTTGTGAAATTATCCATGACAGAGTCCTCTCTGATGCATGATATTTACATTAGTGTCTGAATTCGCTCACTTTTTCATTCCTTTCTTCTCATATAGAGGACTCGAATGTCATTTGCTATCCACCATTTTTCAATGCAGAAGTGAGGTGTTTTCTGTGAATTTGTAAGACTTCTGATTTATTGGCCGCAAGGAAAATAACGAAAAGAATATCGAAGTGCAGTAAACTGTAAAACTGTTTGTGCTACAAACCAGCGTGTTTATAATTAAGACCAGTTTGCAATATCAAGCAGCATAACAAGCTGTTTTGTACTGCTAAAAATAACCGGAAGCGAATGACATTCCGGAATCCAGACACATTAAATTTACAAATGGCCACGCCCGCTCTTACCTGAAAAATACGGTGGATATTGGGAGTGATTTTGGACACAGCTAAAGACTTCTCTCTGGTGACGTATGCAGGACATCTCCAATCATTTATCCTGCTTAAACCCCTGAAAGCTCGCATTTATCTGCCTCCATTTTTGAATGCGACGTCCACATCTCAAATTCCAAACAACAAACGATGCATAGAACCCTGCATTTTTTTTAAACTCTTGGATGTTACTCTTGGATGTACATCAAAATACAAAAGAAAAGATCTGTCGCTACTTCTGTTTCATTGCGACTTTAAGCATATATAAATTTATCTTGTTGAATTTGTTTACAGTAAATTTTAAGTTAAAATGTATATTCTTTCTCTTACAGAAAGAAAAGAATTCTGCACTTGTCAAGCCATTAACTGTATTAGGAGTAACAGTGACCTCTTCAGGTTAAAAGAAGTAAAAACACTGCTATGTTTTAAAGTCAGCATGAAACGGAAGTTGCGATAGTCTTTTCTTCTGTGACATATATCCAAGTGAAACAGCTTCTGGAATGGGAAAAATGTAGGGAGAAAAATGTTTGATTTCATACTTCGGAAAATAATTGGATCATAGGAAGTTGGGCGTTGCTAACTAAATGGAGGCAGATCTGAATGGCAGTTTGCAGTCAGTTATGGAGGATATTTAGTCCCACCCTCTGCCGAGACACACATCATGTTGTTTCAAGAGGGAGGTTAACATTTTTGATTAAAGTATACAAGGGCATATGAATAAAAAATGATGTGCACAGATAAATCATTTATAATAATCACTGCAATATTCTGTAAAAAAAATAAAAATAAATAAATTGTCAATTTTGATTTCATGGGGACTTTAATGACTTTCAAATGAATGGGGACAGATGGTTATTTTTGACATCTGAGTGCATAAAGGGTGAGATCAAACAGGAGGCATGATTTGGGTCAAAAGAGTTAGCTAAGACCGATAACAGTGCAGACAACTGTCAATCAAAGTTTCAGATCCACATGTGCAGAGAACACCTGCAGCCACTACCCTTCAGTTCACCTGTGACTGCAGCAACCGGAGCAGAACTGTGGCTCTGTTCCAAAACTTAGTCAGCTGCCTTGCTGTCTAATGCTTATATAGGCATAAGGTAACATCCTAACTGAAATGGAACCTCATAAGTGACCGATTTTGAATGCTCTGCCTATGCACAGGAGAGTCAACTCATAATTACTTATTAGAGTACTGCGTTGTTAGCTTAGCAACATGCTAAGACCAAACTATTGGAATTAGTTTGGTTTTAACATGTTGTATAAGATATTGCAGCACTATAATAGACATGTTTGAAGTTGACATGAAACTGAAAACACGGTAGTCTTCTTCTTGAGCGACAACAAAATAGGGCAGGACTTGATTGGATTGTTGTAATTTGCTAATTGCTGTGATGTCATGTGAGTTACAGGTTGCTGGAGTGTCATCAGAGAACAGATGTACTGTTTTTAATTAAAGATTATGAGGGCACATTATGATGTGCATGGATAAATCGTTTATAATAAACACTACAATTTTCCATTAAAAAAAGTAAGAATTGTAAATTTTGATTTCATGGTGACATTTCCCTCAGTTTTTTCCACTAAGCTTGTTGCGTTGGGTTCGGCTTTTCCATAAAAGATACATTCAATGCTACCCTAAAGTCATCATGTACGGAGCCCCGCACATGACATGCAAGAAAAAAAATTAAATTGTGTGCACGATTTACTAATTCGTTCCCTCGATTTACTAAATCGAGCACACGATTTACTATTTCGTTCGAATTAGTAAATCGTGTGCACGTTTTAGTAAATCGAGGGAACGAATTAGTAAATCGTGCGCACCGATTTAGCCTACTATTTTTTTCCTTCATGTCATGTCCGGGGCTCCGCAATCATGAAATCAGAATTGAAAAATCTTATTTTTTTATGCAACATTGCAAAAGTTATTATAAATTATTTATCCGTGCACATAACTATTTTTTTATAATTCATGTTCCTTTATAAACTTTAATCAAAATACACTCCCCTCCTTCTTGCAGCGTCATCTCTTCTCTTCTCTGATGATGTTTACTTCTGCGAGGGTGGGGCAACCTGTCACTCACATGAGACCCACCAATAGCAAATCCAATTAATTCTCTATGGACAAAATCAAGTGCCACCCTAAATTTTTCTTGTTCCAGAAGCCTTTTCACTCAGTTCTATCGCAACTTCTGTTTCATGCCGACTTTAAATTTGTCAAAATGGCTTCTGGAACAGCCTAGTGCCCTTATGATCCCTTAAAATGCTGCCTATGAAGACAGCTCACTAGGTTTCTGAACAGGGTATTTGTCTTCCTTTGAGAGTCTGTGTTTTGTGATACCAAGATCATTTTGATTTAGAGATATGCTTTGAGATTCCTTCATTTCTGAATCTGTGGAAAGGGTTTTGACATTTTAATGTTCCTTTGACATTTTTTGACCCCCAAGACCTTTTTTTCCACTGTGCTGATATTTTTATCATCCTGATGTTGACTGAACATGTTTGGCCGTCTTTCTACATGACCTGAAGCGAATTTACTATGATACCTGGATCTGACGTGATGTGTGCGTCTCTCGCAACTACATTACAACTTAAGATTGTTAAAATATTCAACCAGTTTTGTCTGTTTTGGAGATTTTTGTACAACAAATCACTATCCACTTTCATTGTATGGTAAAGAGCAGTGTAAACAATGTTTCCTAGAGTCTTCTGTTGTGTTGTTATTCAAATTACAAATGTAATTTTTTTTAGAATGCTGTGATTGACCAATCAGAATCAAGTATTCCAAAAAGCAGTGTAATAGAACTTTAATTTCTGTCATGTTAACAGTGAAGATTTCAGATGATGGCAGCTTTGAATGACAACCAAAACTTTCAAATATTACCTTAATATTGTAATATTATCCTTATATTGTAATCATTATGAGCACAAGTAATTACTGCCTAACACGTTTGTTAGCTGTATATTACTGCAAATAAACTTGAATTGCATTGAACTGAATTAACAGCCACAGTGCAGCTGTATATTATAGCTTTACATACTTGTGGTGTATGTATATGATTTGCAAATGAGTCATACCTGCATGAGGGAAGGAGGAGGGGATGAAAAAGTCTCATCTGCAGTCCAGTTCAGCTACCTCTCTCCATTTTTACAAAATCAATTCAAATTAAAGGTGTCATGCTTTAAATTTTCACTTTATCTCCCTTTGTCATTCCATCAGAACAAAAGCACTATTCCACTTGGTGGAACAATTTGATTCACCTGCAAGATCCTGTTTTAAATATGTATGTAGGCCAGCAGTCTCTCTTTGGCAGGTCATTTGAAATCATCCACAGAATCCCTATCATCTCCCGCTCTTTCTCTGGCACGTGAAAAATCAATACGAACAAGGCACATTTTCAAGTGGAGCTCATTTTAGATAGAAAAAAACAACAACACTTGTTTTAGAGATAAAATAACAAAATAAAAGGAATGGCACATGAATAAAGCCATTCAGACATTTGATACCAGTGTTGATGTTTCTAATGGTTATATCATCACCTACTAGATTTTTATATTTTCTGAAGGAAATGTAAGTGTTTGTACATGCAAAACTCACCACCGCAATGCTATAGTGTTGCTAAGGTTGTTGCCTAGGTAGTTATTTACCATTCCCACGTCAAAAGAGCCCATTTTACGTCTCAAAATTGGCACTTTTCCAGTGCATGGTAGCCTACGGCTCGGTACGGCTCACTAATTTGTGTCTTGGGTTCCTTGTTCAATAGAAAACTAATGCATAACTTGCATTTGCTATAATTAACACCAACACTATTTTAATAATACCAAAATAAACACTTATTTAAATAATCATTTACAATAAATCGTTATATTTCAGTGTATATCATAATCTCTTAATTAAACCGGTTTACTTTCATATAGATTTTACTGAAAGGATGTTTGGCGCCATCTAGTGGAAGGAGCGACACATTACAAAAACACAAAATGGGGGACACAGTCCTTAAATTTACAGTACAAGTGGGGTTGTAAACAAGATCTCATGTTTATTCATGTTTTTACTTTTGTATGCAAAACTTGTTAACTTCATATAAGAGTCCAATAGTCATAACTGTGACAACTCAAGCTCCAGTCTCATAATGACAGACAGCTAATTGTCTAATTTATGCTTTCATTGAAACCTTTTGTTGTCTCGGGTTGTCCTGAGCTACCGTGCTTTTGAAGTTGCATGTGACTTTTGTGCATCCAATGGATTTGTGGTTGTATGGTAAACTTGAAGTGGTTATTGTGTATCCAGACTTGCAAAGCAGTTACATGACTAATGTGATTCTCACAAAATGACAACTGTTTTTGCTTGGTATAATAGCTGTTACCAGTTGTACTAAATTCTGTTGAGGTCATCAAGATACACATATTTACAGATAGAAGAATTCGTCTTGGATATTTCATACCCCTTGTATTTCCTAACAGCTCTCCTTGTCCTTTGCCTCACATGCTGGTCATGAGTCCCAGCGTCGTCCCACTGGACTCCAGCTGTTCTTCGGACTGTCCGTTTTTTTCCAGGAATCAACGGTGTCACAGTCCATTACTGCCGAAACGTTAATCAAAAAGAGCTTATTCATTGATTCAGAACATTTTAGATGAATCAAAGTCAGACGTCAGAGCTTCAAGGGCAGAGGAAAAGACTCACATGAACTCGAAAATGAGAACATGAGGTGGTGGTGAGAAATGGGCAGCGTTTTTCTGAGTAATGAGGGAGGTTCTGGTATGTTATTTTGTAGATAGTCAAACATTAAGCAGTGAAAACAGAGGAAGACGCCAAAGACAGCTGAAGAGGAAGTTGTTGTGAAAGACCTTTTTGAGATAGCAGCGCAGCAACTCTGGAAGAAATAAATCCCAGTAAACATGCACCCCAGTATGGAGGAGTTCAGTTCACAGGATTTTGGTGTTCAAGATGTGGGACCTCAAATCAACGGGCTGGTGGTCCAGATCCTGAAGACGATGTCCGTGCTGCTGGTGCGGGTCAGACAGAAGGTTCTGGAAATAGCTATTCTGATCTGTGTGATTCTGCTGGTGTTCTGGGTGGCTTTATTCCTCTACGGCAGTTTCTATTATTCCTTCATGCCCACAGCCAATTTCATCGCACCTGTCCACTTCTTCTACAGGTGAGAAGTTTACAGTTACCCAGCAGGATACACTACCTTAAATCATTTTCTTAATCAGTTTTTCGTCTTCTTTTACAGATAGGTAATAAATGCAATGATAAACCAGATAAGTTTTGTTTGTTTGTTTGTTTTAAGCATAAACCTCATTAAATTATGTTAGATTAACACATTTTTCTTGCACCAATTTACAAAATCTTTATTCATGTTTTAAGCACAAAAATTGTTAGATATATGCATTAAACAGATAAACTCAGATAAAAGCATCTGCTAAATGGATAAATGTCAATCATTTATGCAATAATAAGGCCATAATAATCTCACATATCCAAGTTTCAGATGAGAAGATCTCAAACTGTGCTCAAATTTGCTAAAATGCCAAAGTCTGCAATCAAAACCCAGAGATCTCAATGTGAACTCAACATTTCCCATCAAAGGCCAGTTTATCGGAGCTATGCTATCCATATTTTATAATTTAATAGATTTATATTCTTACTATTTTATTGATATTTCTATATTTCTATATTTAACACCTGACATATTATCTAATTTCTATATTTAACACCTGACATATTATCTAATTTTGGAACAGTTTATTGAACTTTTAGACTCTCTCTCTCTCTCTCTCTCTCTCTCTATATATATATATATATATAATGTTTGCATATATGCTCATATACTATAATATAGAAGAATGTGGAGCTCATACTAGAGGAGAAAAAATAACTTTTATTCAGAGGCCCAAACTGAAAAGTAAGATGAGATTCTGATAGCTTGTAAATCAATGTAAATCAATGAGATTTTTATATGAGACTACTTACATAGATGACATATAATATCAGTTGTCAGTCTCCCAATATTATGTCTTAGTAAGATGATATTAAAATGCTTAGTTTTATGATCAAAGTTCTGTAGTTTTAAATGTGGGCAGCAAAACATAATACAATTCAATACAAAGATTATTGAGAGATGAAAAAAAATCTCAAAAGTATCATATTTGACTTGCATTTTAACATGATTTTTCTAAAAAAAAAAAAAAAATTATAAACAATCAAGTAAACTTAGTGTGTGCATCTTGAAATATTACTCACAGTATAAAAGTTATTCTTAAGTTAACTAAGATTATACTAAAAGGCCTTTTACTTGCTAAAAAAGTACACTGATAAAATAAAAGTCGCTGTTTGGATTTTAATAGGCAAAAGCTTAAGAATCTATAAATGGATCATTATTACAGTGATTATTATGTTTCTAGCATGTTAAATGTTTGGCAATGGTTCAAAACTGATGCACCTCTTGTGCATCCATTTTTGGTCAAGATCTTGTATTGACAATGCAAGAGGTGAGCACTCTGTAAAGTCTCCTCCAGCACATCCCAAAGACTTTCAACGAAATTAAGGTCTGGACTCAGAGGTGCCAATTGATGATTCTTTACGCTCTCTCATCCATTCTTTCACAGTTTGAGCCTGATGAATCTGGGCTTTGTCATCTTGGAATATGGCCATGATGTGTCTTCTGACATTGTTGTTTAAGTAATAAAAAGCTATACATTCAATTTTTTAGGGTTAAAAGAAGTGCTGCCAAACATATAACATGCTAGAAATATAATAATCACTGTAATAATGATCCATTCATAGATTCTTAAGCATTTGCCTATTAAAATACAAATGTTTTTTTGTTGTTGTTGTTTTTTTTTGGCCGACAGAAGGCAAGTTGTAAAGTGTGTATGACAGGTTTTTCAGCAAAGTTTTGACATGTTAATAATTTAGAGGCCTTAGAAATTTGCACATCAAATAAGTTTATTTGGTTATAAGGTTATAAGGTTACAATTATAAGGTTAAGTTGATGCTTAAATATTGGGACAGATGTCACAGAATGAGCCTACATTCATCAGAGGTTTGACTGTAGTAGTTTTTGATGTTTGTCATCTGCTTGTTCATGTGAAATGTGTTTCTGACCAGCAGGACTGATTGTCCATCTCCTCATCACTCTCTGTGTTCTTTCCCTGTGGCTAATGTCTCTTTACTGAAAAATGGAAAACATCAGGTGACCATCCTTGATTTAATCCTTGTTTTTAATTTGAGCTTTTTAATATCCTTTCAAACTAATGATTTTTCTTGTTTACATTTGTTGTTGAGTTTATGAAAATGAGTGGACAAAAGCAGGCTATGTTCTTAATGAAATACTAGCATACTGCTTACTGTTCAATATATAGGCCTACTATTCTTTAATTATAGTATGTCAAACTGTCTAAAGTATGCAATACAGTAATTGTTTCAAACAGCAGCATGCTGCATCGTTGTCACATGACCTCACTATATTGCATGTTTATGTCAGTGGTGTTTAGTTATGTTAGAATAGACTTAAATCCAATTTTGTGCAAAAATTGATTTTTGGTGTGCTGATCAAATAATTAAGAAAGAAAGATGCTCAAAACCATGGCAGACATCACTTTTGGTTTATTAGTGCTGTACAGTGGGCTCAGGTTTTCATGCAGTCATCTGGAGATTACAGATTATTTGCATACTGTGCACAGTGGAAATATTTCCAAAATAGTTTGAGTAGTATATTATTTCATACATGCTGATTTTTTGCTTTTCTCTTTCCTGCCTACTACAGGTAATGACGTACGGCCAGCCCTATCGGATCACACTAGAGCTGGAAATGCCAGAGTCTCCAGCCAATCAGGAGCTGGGAATGTTCCTAGTGAAAATCGCTCCCTATTCTAAAGCTGGTCAGATTGTTGACGTATCAGCACGTTCTGTAAGTGCACGAACTAGGAGACAGTTTGTCAATCAAATTCATTTAATGTTTGACTTCACCCAAAAATTACATCTCTGTAAGCATTTACTTACATGTACATTATGTACTCATATCAAATGGCTTCAGAAGACATGGAATATAATACTTAAGTCATATGAACCACGTTTAGTGCTTTTCCATGCAGAAGCAAGTCATGCATGAGGGTGGGGCTGAGAAAAAAATTCACGAATTCACCCATCGCGAATTTTTTATTTTTACAATTTTAACATTTTATTGAAGATTTTGCCATTGCAAGTAAATGGCTACTGGCTTAGCATTGGGTCCTGAGAGGGCAACATGTGTTGTATCAGTGATTATTACATGACGTCATATATCTCTTACTAGTGGACACGAGAAAGTGTAAACAATAACATGGACATGGAACTGGAAGATTTGCTGACTTTGTGGTCCTTTTTACCAGCCATTGTGCAGTTAAACTCTGCATTTTATAATACTACGGCTGCCTACATGTGCAAGAGGCAACTGTTTACACTTGTACGCGCATGCCTAGTGTGCATGAACAGTCGTGAAGTAGTCAAAGTAGTATAGACGGAGATTGTTTCTGAAACGCAGTGGAAACACCAGTATAGACGAGGAACGTTTTCATTTTAAAAGGCCGTTTTAAAACAAAAACACACTAGTGTAAACAGGGCCTAGGTCAGCATATGCACGAAACAAACCATAACACAATGAAACTAAGCAGGCAGAACAAAACAGAACCCTGACAACAAGCTTCATGAGTTTTCTGAACACATTTAGAACATTTTGTTTCACAATGCTGCAGCAATTCCCATCTCTCTCTGTCTCTCAGGCAATCCTCCATTATCGCTCCTCTCTTCTTCAGGCTCTGGGCACAGTGGTCTTCTCTCCCATGCTGTTAACAGGAGCATCGGAGCAGAAGCAGTCAGTCTCAGTGGAGCTGTACTCTGAGTTCAAAGATGATTCTGTGAGTAATGATTCTGAACACCCTAGCAATTCACTAAAACCACTAGCAACCACATAGAAATACTAAAATAAAATCACTCATAACCCCTTAGTAACCTCATAGCAACTTGCTAAAACCACTTCAAATGCCTTAGAAACCACATAACAACTTTTAAAAATCACTCAGAGCACCCTAGCAACTGCATAGCAACACACTGGCAACCACCCACGACACAATGTGGCGAATATTTTAGTATACTAAGTGAAAAAACATTAGGGTCCGTTTACAAAACACAGTTTTGGCTGTTCATTTACACATTTTGGGGACCTGAAAACCCTGAAAACGGGATTCAAAGTAAAAGTTTTTGAAAACAATAATGTTATTGTCTTTGTGTAAACTAAAAAATTGCAAATCTATGAAAACGGTGATGTCATGCACATGCGTATTATGTGTTCAGTCTATAGACTCGTAGGCTGTGTCTGAAATCACCCCTATACCCTTAAATAGGGCACTATTAAATAGCTGCGGGTGCCGTCTTCTGGCAAGATGCAGGAATTCATTCAGCAAATGAATTCCTGCATCTTGCCAGAAGATGGCGCCCGCAGCTGAATCGCCCATCCATCCATTTTCCAAACCATGCTGGTCCAATATGGCTACAGCGTAATATCATACAGGTATAAATTCATTTTTTAAAGTGATTATTAAATTCATTTAGGTTTATACATAGTTTCCAAGACAGAATTCAAGATAAATACTTTCATCTTAATACTGGAGCTGCCAGTTTGTTAAGTTTCAAATGATTATTAAACAGCAAACTATGTAAAAACGGCAGCCCTTAGTGTCTAAATTCACTCACTTGTTTTCATTCACTCCTTCAAATGGACTATATTAGTGGGGTAATGTAGGGAATACTGAATGAGGGTATAGGGGGCGATTTCGAAAACAGCAGTAGTATTTCTTTACAGAGTGACATCGCCAACTACTGGCCTGGCAGCATAATAGGGTTAGGGTTAGTGAACGGGATTGTTTTGACAACGTTGTCGTCTATATAAGAAAAAAGCAAAGGAAATACTTTTCCGTTTTTAGTACATCGTTGTCGTGTAAACGTACCCTTAGTGGAAATAAATCTAAAGTAGGCTGTAGGAGCTGTGGAACAAACCATTTTTAAAACTCAGTAAAGTTCTCTCTTTTCTCCGTTCAGTACAAACCCACTGTTGGAGCTGTCATTGAGATCCATTCCCAGCGTATTCAGATCTACAGAGCACATCTCTTCATCTTCGCTCACTTTACAGGCATCAGGTTTGTGTTTGTGAATTCCTGTGTGTTTACTTTGTTGCTTCAATAAAAATATTTCAAAAAGCATTCATCATCCAGACGTGTCTCTCTGATCTGCACAGGTACCTGCTGTATCACTTCCCCCTGATATCAGCACTGATTGGAGTGATGAGTAACTTCACTTTCCTCAGTTTGATCATCGCTCTCAGCTTCCTGCAGTTTAATCTGGGTAGTCGCAGGTTACCTGTTAAGGTGCGCTGCTCTAAAATGGAACTGATTTACTTATATATATATATATATATAACATTTTTCACAGTGTTTTTCTTTGCTTCAGACTGATCTGCAACAAGAGGAAATGAATGAACCGGATGACCTGAATGATCAGTCTGAATCCCAGGATGAAGGAAATGCACCAGGTGAAGCTTATGTACTGTTTTAAACCAGTTGCAATTGCTATAATAAAAAGGGTAAAATCCTAAAATTAATTTTGGAGAATTTTTTTGGGAATTAATTTTATACTGGAAATAATATAATAAAGTAATTTAGATGGACAGTTCACCCAGATTAACCCTTAAATGCATGAATGTTTCGGCAATCATTATTACGTATTTGGGTCTTTAGCAACCCGGATCTATATCTATCACGGATGGATCTCCTGTCACAATAATATAAAACTCTCCTGATATTAGAGTAACAATTACATAAGAATAAAAATAAAGCATATTTTGTTACCTTTTGGAGCTTGGAAGGGTTCAGTTTAAGCAGATGTTTTATACCATCAGCAGTGTCCTCATCAGAGCTCATTTCCTCAGTACATTCAGCATCTGGCTCATATTTGCGATCTCAAATATATTCTAAAAAATTATCATTTTCAACACCTTCAAAATCAGTATTTTGATGGCTGACAGCTTCTTCACCAGATCCACAATCAAGTGATAGTGACACTAATATTTGATTGCGTTCAGTACTTGCTCCACAGTAAATCGCTGAGCCATTTCAAGTTTTGCTGATGATACATCCCATTCTTTTGTTTTCTGCCTGCAGTAACTATGAGTGAAACGTCACTTCATCAATGTGTATCATTCATTGCCACCTTGTGGAATAAATAAATTGCACAGAATTGTAAAATGCACTTATTCAGTCATCAATGATTCAGTTATTGTTGTACAGAAAAATTATACTCACACTGTTACACACCTCGAGTCGTTACAGTTTTTACAATAAATGAATTGGAAAACAGGCATTATTTTATAAATGTATTATTTTTTTTGTTGTTATATTGTTTATAATGAATTGATTTAGGAATACTAAGAAGGTTGATGTCTAACTTTAAAAAATGAATAAGGAGGAGGTACGTGAATGACATCCTGGGTCACTAAAGAGGTATGCCTTTAAGGGTTAAAAAACTCTTTAGTGAAATAAAAATTAATGGGATCAATGCACATTAAAATCATGAAAGCATGTAAATATGAAAGGCTAGTTTAGCAGATAAATGTGGTTCATGCCATTTCGAACCTTTCTGGATTGTGCATTGATCTAATTCTCTGAGCAGCCACTGTAACACACTTGTTGGATTCCCCCATTATTATAGAAAATGTTGACACCATGGAGTGCAATTCTGTGGAGATGGAAGAATCCATTCCAGACCTGGGGGTGGAGGAGAGTGACGACTCCAGAGAACTCGCTGAGGATGAACCCATCTGTGAGGCTGGGGATGAAGAAATGATTTTGAGGCACAGACACTTATCACAGGACATGTTACAGTCTTCCCAAGCATTAACAGACACCAAAGATAAAAATTACTATCGTGTTGGTTGTTCAAGCTTCTAGAGAGGGAATGGAGCTGTCTTCTAAATGAGGGTAAAGGTTATGAAAAGCAAAGGCCACCTACTTGACTTCATAACAATCTCCTTGTTTAAAAATTATGAACTTTATGCTAGCCCAAAATAGGCCTTTCATTTTTTCAAAAGTAATCAGGGACAAGCACAATAACATTACCACCATTTATTATTTCTCAAGTATTGACATAACCTATATATCCAAACTAACTGTTCCAGAAGTATCCTTTGTTGTGGAATATAATATAATACAACTACTACAACACTGAAAACAGTGAGACTGTGTCAATAAATAGCCCAAGGGGAAAAATGGCATTTGGTTGCGGTGTACGTCTGGAAAATGACATTATTGATTTGCATTCATTTACATGCATTCCTCTTGGAAACACAAAGACAACCAGAGAAATATCTATTGATTTTTTATGCAGAAAGAGCTGAGGATATGAGTTTACTGAAGGTTATTTTGTGGACATGTGACATTTATCATTATGACTTCAACTTTAATGTAAAAAAAAAACCCTTACATTTTAATGTGAAAAAAGACTTACAATTTAAAATAAAATTGTAAAGTATATATACCTCATGGTATACTGTCTTTAATTTACACTGATTTTACATAATAAAATAATATGCTGTATTATAATAGAGAATTTAATGAGAATTACAAAACAACTCAAAATTAAATGACAATTTTGAGCAAGATGTACAGTATATCCACTACAAAACAAGTAATAGAATCTGTAGTTTATGGTAGATGATAGACAGAGCATGGTGCCAGCTACACCAAAGTCATGGGTTCAATTCCCAGGAAAAATACATGCTAATAAAACAAGAAAGCATCTGCCAAATGGAAACACATACATGACGCGGTTGCAAGAGTCAGTCAACAAGGCTCGACACTAGAAAGTATGGGACAACCTCGGCCCAACCTCCAAAAGAGCTCATTGTCAAAAATGCTGTGGAAAACTGTGATGTCACATCATGCAAATTACTGCTGGAAAACGTTGACAGCAAGACTTTGAACTGGCATTGAGTCTTTGGTGCTGAACTGCTGGAGGGTTCAACTTAACACACAGGAATGATGAAAGATTGGCAACTCGGGTACGTGGGAGTTGGTGCTTTTTTTCCCCCTACAAGTAATTGTTTTGAACTTTGTGCTACTTAGCATATGTGGGCTATTTCCTGGGCAGATAAAGCTTGTTTTTATTCATTTCTATAGGAAACCAACAGTGACAGCAGAACAAGGCTTTATGTGTATGTCCAGGAAATCCTCACATGATGTGCCTCTTCAAATAACAATAGTTTACTGATAAGATGAATATTATAATTTGTTATCTGTGTATTCATCTGTCTTCTTTAGGTATTCTACTTATCAAATAATGATTTTGTTTATCCCCTCAGATTCTCTTCTTCTAGAGCTCAAAATAACAAAACACAAGTTTCATCCATTTCTGATGAGAATTTCCATCCTAGCGGCTTCATGAAAGGCTTGGATTCTCCTTCAGAAAGAATGAGCACAATGTCTGAAAAGAAGAGCAATGGAAGGGACGGGGAGAGCATAAGAGATGCGGCAGAAGACAAGATGTTTGATTTCTCACCATCCTTGAACAATCAAAGTCACCATAACAAGAACACAGTCTTCAGAGCCAGACCTAAACTGGCTGATGCTCACGCCGTCCTTTCTTCCAAGCTAGAAGAACCAACTGAAACTCAAATAAATGCATATGAGGAAATGGAGGACACGAAACCCGAACCTCTGGAACATGTTTGTATGGATCCCCTACCAATACCTGCTGGAGAAATGACCGAGGACAAGGACGTGGAAGAGCAGAAGGTGAAAGGGAGTGAAAATCTTGTTGAAGAGGGCTCAAAAGTGCCGCTGAATGCAGCAACTAGGAAAAGCCTGTGGAAAGGCAAGGTCGTTCCGAAGGAAGGGATGCGGGAAAGGCTGGGAGGTCTGGAGAGTATCGATGAGAGTATTGAGGGAGATTTCAACAAACGAATGCACAGAAAGAAGAGTTGGGGTACAAAACAGAAAAACGTACAAACGTTTGGGTCATCACAGGATGGAGAGCATTATATGCAGGGAAGTATGGAGAGAGACGGTGAGGGAGAAATAGTTCCACACCCTTTTCTCTCTCGGGTTCTCCTTCACTCCTCTGCTTCATCCTCCTCTTCCTTCAACAACTCCTCAGCCGAAAGTGATGAAGTCTTCAGCGAGAGTGAGGATACAGCCGCCCGGAGGCAGACCATGAGAAAGGTGAGTGGAATTCTGGGAAATCTTAAACTGGGAAAGCAGTTTATCTTGATTCTGCAGAATTTTTCAGGACCAGTTTAACTGGTGTCGGGTTCAGTCTGACCTGTGGACTAACTGAAAAGGTCTCTATTTTTTCAGTGCACTGAAATGTGTTAGACGATTTGCATGAGTACCATAACAGCGTATTTGAATAAGTTATTTGCATAGTACTGTAGACAGAGATATGGATAAAGTAGCATGCTACTGTCACATTTGCAGTATTCCCAAAACAAATTCTTCAGATGTCATGCAATATACCCCATAATGCAACAAGTAGTGAGCAACATCTTTGGGTCTGAAGAGTTTCATCATTGGTAGGGTTTAACCATAAACCCTTCAAGGTTAAAAAAAAAAACATGCCATTTTATGAACACCGTTAGAAAATGAAACACAGAAAAGTGTTTTTAAGGTACTGCCACTAAATGACCCCCTTCTCTTTCCCAGTGTCGATCTTGGAGGACATTTTTGACCATGATGCAGTGGTCCAAACGTACACAAAGCTCATGGATCCAGCTAGCTGGTCACCAAGGTACGTAGCTTAGGCTTTTGCAAAGGACTCTGCATTTTGACCCTCATCATACCTTCACTTTTTTCTATCAAAATGCATCATATTACATGAGTTTGAACAATACTTTTGAACTGAGCAGTATTTTGTAGACAAAATGTGTTTTGTTTGGTTTCTCTAGGTAATGTAAGGCTGAGTGAGGGTGGGGAGGTTCTGAAGAGGTTTTGCAAGGTGGAGGACAGCTGTCTGCAGGCCCTCATGTCTGATGCGCTCTGTCAGTTCGTGCCTCATTATTTCGGGCACATCAGTCAGGACGGAGAGAGATACATCCGTCTAGAGGACCTGCTTAGCGGGCTCAAACATCCTGTCATCATGGACTGCAAAATGGGTGTCCGGTAGGAAGGGAACCAACAGCTTTACTCTAACGCTGATTAATTTGTCTTTACTATAATTGTTACCTTAAGCCACAGTTGTGGGTGTGGCTATGTTGATACATTTGCCTGCAAGACTGAATATCAATGTTGGACAAAAGCTGGTATTAGTGATGCACTGAAATTTCAGCAACTGAAAACATTCGGCTGAAACAGCAAAAAAAATTATAATTTTCAGTTACGGCTGAACTAGTTTTTATGGAACCATGTTTCCACCACTAAATAAAAAAAATAAAAAAGGTAATTGCAACTTTTTATCTCACAATTCTGACTTTTTTTCTCACAATTACGAGATATAAACTCACAATTGCAAGTTATGAAGTCAGAACTGCGAGTTATAAAGTCAGAATTGTGAGTTATAAAGTCAGAATTATGTGATATAAAGTCAGAATTGCGAGTTATAAAGTCAGAATTATGAGATATAAACTCACAATTCTGAGAAAAAAAGTAAATTGCGAGATATTCTGACTTTATAACCTGCAATTTTGAGTTTGTATCTCTTCAATTCTGAGAAATGAAGTCAGAATTGTGAGATAAAAAGTTGCAATTACCTTTTTTATTTTTTTTATTTCATGGCAGAAACAAGCTTCCATAAGTTTTAAAGGGGGCCGAAACCATTGAGCGAAACTGTGACATTTAATTAGCACTTCTCCGATGATGCATTTTGACAATGTTGTACGCTCAACATAAATAAGCTACAACAGGTAAACATGTCAGAAGTGTGGCCAAAAAGGATGATAAAGTAGCAATATGTAAAAAAAATAATTGGGGCTGAAATATCGAGAGGCGTCTTGTTAAAGAGCTGCACTATGACAGGTTTAATGTATCACCTGAGGACACGACACCATGAACAGAATACCAACTTTAGTTACCCATTAACCCATATGTAACTTTATTTTCGTTTTTGGTTTTCGGCTATTTGAAAACTTTGGTTTTGGTAAAAATTAATTTTGGTTTTGATAACCTACTGTGTCCAAAATACCATTTTAGTTTGCTACTCTTTATTGACCTTATAAGTCGCACTTATATTTGAACAATAATAGCAGTGCCATCTGAATCTATGCCATTACTTCCAGGACATACCAAGAGGAGGAGATCATTAAAGCCAGGACCAACGCCAGCGTACGCTCTGATATGTATCAAAAGATGGTGAAAGTGGATCCGGCAGCTCCCACTGCAGAGGAACATGCAAAGAAAGGAGTAACAAAGCTGCGTTACCTGCAGTGGAGGGATGACAGCAGTTCCACCTCATCACTGGGCTTCCGTATAGAAGGCATAGTGGTATGAAACATGAGGATACAAGAGTTACAAGAGAGACACTGTATGGTCATTTGTCTAGATATTTTATGGTTCTCCACTCTTTTTTTCCAGATGGGGAATGGTAAAGTATTACGGGACTTTTACAAGACACACACAGAAGCACAAGTGACAGAAACCCTGCTATCTTTCACCAGGAGGCAGGTTCACCTTCTAGTGAGTGCACACCATACTTAAAGGGATAGTTCACCCAAAAATGAAAATTATCTCATGATTTACTCACCCTCAAGCCATCCCAGGTGTATATGACAATCTTGTTTCAATGAACACAATCAGAGTTATATTAAAAAATATCCTGGCTCTTCCAAGCTTTATAATGGTAGGGAATGTGGATTTTTAAGCCCAAAAAAGTGGATCTATCCATCATAAAAGTAATCCATACGGCTCCAGGGGGTTAATAAAGGCCTTCTGAAGCAAAGGGATGCGTTTTTGTAAGAAAACTCAACTTATGTATGGCAGTTGCCAGTTATTATAGTTTATAAAGTTTTAAAAATGTTTTTTTTCTTACAAAAACCCATCGCTTCACTTCAGAAGGCCTTTATTAACCCCCTGGAGCCGTATGGATTACTTTTATGATGGATGGATGAACTTTTTTGGGCTTCAAAATTTTGAGCGCCATTCACTACCATTATAAAGCTTGGAAGAGCCAGGATATTTTTTAATATAACTCCGATTGTGTTAGTCTGAAAGAAGATACACCTAGGAGGGTGCGTAAATTATGGAATAATTTTCATTTTTGGGTGAACTATCCCTTTAAAAACTCACACAAATATAAACACTTGCTTCATTTGTGAAACGTCTCATCAACAAGCCCTCTTATTTTGCCAATAAATAAAACACCTTGCCATTCAATTGGTTTCTAATAGGTAAAAACTAATCCCACCCTACATTTTATGTTCGCATATCATGTTTCATTCTGAAATACTTGACATTTCAAGAGTAAATTGGGTTGTGAATGGCGATTCATGTTGACCTTAAGCACTGTTTTAGTATGTTTTTGTCCCATATGGCATTTTCTTTTATTCTAAACCAAATATGCCTGCTTTATTGGAATCAATATTTATTTAAAAGAAAAAAAAAAAAAAAAATCTAATTGCAGTTTATCCCAAATACATCAACATATTCTTCATTTGTCACTTTGTGTATTCCCAGGAGGCCTACGAATCCAGATTACAGGCACTGAGCGAAGCACTAAAGGAGTCAACCTTTTTCTACAAACACGAGGTTAGTGCAAAACGTTAAACTTGTTACGGTTTTCTTATACACTACATTATAGTATTGAGCTGTTCACTTTGAAGCTTTAAAAACCAGAAGAGAATTGGCATTTCGAGCTGTTGAGTTTCTTAATGGTTTTTAGTATGGCAATTTTCGATTCATGAGTAAAATAAGATCTGTGGAAAGACTTTCGTGTTTTGATCTACAACCTACACACAATTATACCTCAAACATGAAATTTAAAGATTTTAAAGAAATTTGCGTTTAAAAAATAAATAAATAAAAATAAATAAATAAAAAAAAAATCGCCAAATATTTGACAAAGGATGTGGGTTTTAAGTGTTTGATGGGTCAAAAGCTTGTTTGGCCTCACAACTGAACAGCCGTACATTTCATCTCAAAACACGATTTATGGAAATTTTGTCTCCTCTGCCTCTGAATAAACATCTCAATTTCTCACAGATCATAGGCAGCTCATTACTTTTCGTCCACGACTGCAGCAGCAAAGCAAACATATGGATGATAGATTTTGGAAAGACTATCCCAACCCCAGAGGGTGTCCAGCTGAGGCATGATCTTCCATGGGTGGAGGGAAACAGGGAGGACGGGTACCTTATCGGACTGACCTCCCTCACCTCTCTGCTGAGGGAAGCCATTAAGCAAGCAAGGGAGCAAAGTCAAGAGCAACCACTTTCATAGTGACCTCACATAAACTAAATTACATCAAAAAGACAAATGATTTCCCCTTGGATCCAACAACAGACAACCACACTGTCTTTTGGACACTACAGGTCAATAAAGCTTTATACAGTTAATAGTATTAATAAAGCACTTGTGTTGCCATGGTCATTGCAAATGTTCTTGTGTAAAGCACTTAACGTTGTTGTTTTTTTGTCTATTAAATGTTTTATATACTACAAGTTGTTCTACTTGTGTATTCCTTCTGTTTGATTCACAGCTAAAGGCCATTTTATTGAACATAACTTTATTGGTCATATGAATAGCCTATGTAAATCACATTGCCACATTGGGGCATGCATAATACCTTAAATTGTGCAGCTTGTTGAGCAATTGGACTTTTTCACTTAGCATATTTACTTTGAAAGAGGGACTCTTTTGACTTGGGTAAGCAACCACCATGCTAATGCTACAAAAACACTCAGAACACCTTAGCAATGGCCCATAACACAAACAACTTTTTCTTTATAAAACCTGAATACCTAGTTCTAAAATGAAACCCTTTTTAAAATCTTAATGCTTAAAACTGTTGGTTAATTAACTCTGTTGTATAAATGTCTTGTGTATATTTTAAAATATCTAATTTATAGAATGGCTACCTTTTATGCTTATGGATCCCTGCAAGACGATATAGTTTTGCTCTTGCCTGTTAAATATGCACGCAGCCACGCACATGTTTTCGATGCAAGATGAACCACATTTGCACACAGGGTCCACGTGCAACAGTGAGAGCAGTGCACGCGGTCGCGCGCAATTATACGAAATATTGAGTCGGTTCACGATGACTCAGTATCGGGAGTGGTACCCCAACCTGTCTGTGATGATAACACGGGTTTGCTCCACTTCCTCAGGTACCAAAATTATCATAATTTGTCTTTATGAACCGATATGGTTTGGTTTCTTGTTAAACTAGGACCGAATCGAAGTTGCCCACTGCACTATATTGATTAAGACACTGATTGACAGGTTTGATCATGGTCAGCTGCTCATCTTTACATTTTCATTATAACATCGCGTTGTTTTTATATTACTAACAAAACTTTAACATGTCAACGTTCAAAAAGTGCAAAAGGTGAAGCATATGATAGTGTCTCTCCAGGACGCCGTTACTGTTCAATGCAAATCCTGAACATTCATGGTGAATCAGGATAAAATTAAACCTGAAAATCTTTTAAAAGTTTTAAATTGTTAGAATACATTTTAAAGTTAGATTACATGTAGGACCATGTGTAACGTGTTTCCGGCCATAGTTGTGCTTTTTACACCACTTGGCATCAAAAATCAGATTTTTAGTATTGCTAAAAAAAAAAATAAACAGAACACTTGCAATACTTTTTATTTTCTCACGAGCTTTTATTTTTAATGTTTAATTGTCAATTAACTAGTCTAAAAAATTCCACGCCTGATTACCTGCAAAGGCGGTAATACCTAGCATTAATAAAACGTACTTGTATGTATATTATATTTATATAAAGTATGTTATATTTATTATATAATACAGTCATATAAGATTAATTAATCCATATTTAAATATGTACTGTTAAATTAAAACTAGGCATTGTTTTTCATTTTAATTTATGTAACGTTAGACTTGGCGCCGAGAAACGTGGATGTCAGTGCATTTTGGGAATTGTAGTTTTCATTAACTTTTCAAACGAAATGCGATTCATCGTTCTTTCGATGCAATTCATCATATTCTACTGTTCATTTTGAGTAGAATATGAAATATTTGCATATTCACACATATTTGCATATTTAGATAATTTTATTCTTGTTAAACACTTGTTTTGTAGTTTTACAATGGCGGACGCTGCCCGCGCACACAGCGGTAAGTTAATGACCAACAATAATCTACCACATTGTTTAAATCTTTTCCTCCAATTCCCTTAGATTCGAGTGGCTCTGCTGTGATGAGAGAGGTGTGGAGCACTGACAGCTCATTTACAGGTAAAACGACACCTGAAAATTCATTTATACCCATATATAATAGAATTATTTGAAGTATATTTAATTTATTTTAACCATGCATGTGCACTTAAATAAAGCATATAAAATGCAAAACATGATAATTTTTATATACAGTGATTCTAGATAGTATTACTGTGTACATTGTTATGCAGAATAACAGTAAGATAATTTAACTAAAAACGTAACTAGCTTCTACAGAAATATGGCTAGAATAATATTCCATTCTGCCTGATAAACATCATGAGTTGTCTGATGTTGCTTGAGTGGCTTTTTCATATGTCTTTCAACTTTTCAGACCATGACGGCCGCTGGCTGGGGGTCCATCAAAGTTGGGGGTCCGTCAAAGCTAGACTACACAATGATCCAGTTCACCTGCAGCATCGTGGTGGAGCCCCAGGGCCGTCTTGTCCGGGACCCCGCAGCAGGTTTCAGGACAACAGTGTTGACGTGTCTGTGATGGGTAGCCAGTATGGGGTGTCCAAACAGAGATTGTAAGTGTTGTTGCAAATTATTCAGCTTCATAAATAAGGATTGGATGTATGTAAGGTTTGCGTGCTAATTCTCAGCCCATAGAGACAGAGCGACACGCGTCATAATCTGAAAACCACGTCCACGCCCACCTCTCCATTGACTTTGTATTGCGTGAAGCTACCTCCTTTCATTTCTGACTTATAACAAAAAACACAACAATGCCTAAAAGCTGCTATGTGACAGAATGTACAGCAAACAAGCAAAAAAAACAGAACTAAGTTTTTATAAGCTGTCGACCCAAAAAATGAGCTTTTAAGGATACAGGCAATTGAGACAGAGCGCAATGTGTCATATTACTCTGAGAACTACGCCCACTGGAGGGGAACGTAATCGACGACAGGAAATATAATTTATAAAACTGACATTTGGATATTTGACATACCAGAGACAAAATGTTTACTGCACATGTAGGCATACTGAGTGTCATGATCCCACAATTTACCCATTCTTCTTGCTGATGCTTCATGTCTTATTGCCTGTATCCACATTTGTCTCCTTAAAGGCTGGCTTTTACAGTTCGGTAGCTTATAAAAACTTAGTTCTGGGTTTTTTAGCTTGTTTGCTGTACACCCTGTCACACAGCAGCTTTTAGGCATTGTTCTGTCTTTTGTTAGAAGCAAGAAATGACAAGGAGGCAGCTTCAAGCAATACAAAGTCAATGGAGAGGGTTGGATTGTTTTCCCCCCTGTGTGGGCGTGGCCTAAATGCACTCTGTCTCTATGTTATGCTTTTCCTGCAGTATTCCATATGGACGTCCCAGTTGGAGAGGAGAGAAGCGGACAGACAGGATTGGAAATGCACACAGATTTGGAGCAGAAGATAAAGGGGGAGGAGCAAAAAAATGGTTCAAAATGACAGTAAGAGATCACTTTTATTTTCCTTAAGGCAATAATTCACCCAGAAATTGTTGTCATTGTTCCTAAATAAAACACCATATAATTCTGATAATGATTTGTGTTTAGGTGTTTGTAAATAAAGTATTGGAATGACAAGATGGTTTGTAAATGATGACATAATTAGTCCTTTAACATCACAATAGAGTTAACGTATTATCCAGTGGTAAATTAATTAAGTGTTAAGCTCTACATCATACAGATTTATTCACAAAAAGATATTAAACCTAACAAACAAAAGCCAATAATTTATCTAGATCTAATGACTGTGTTGTTTATAGCGTCTGAAATATTTACTTTTGTTTCACAGATCCCAAATGGAAAAAAGTACGATAAGAGATGGCTGCTAACATCTCTACAGAATCTCTGTCCCATTGCATTTACTCCACTACATGTAAGTGATCCTAATGAATTGGTCAGTTATGCTTAACAAGTCTAGAAGGTGTAACTGTTTGTCCACTAGAGGTCAGTGGAGCTGTTTTATAAATCAGTTGTGTTTTACTGTATTGGTAAATGTTGCACATAATGGTTTTTAAAGAGGACCTGTTGTGCTTTTTTACATTTTCAACTTTTCAGTCTTTAGTGTGTAATGTTGCTGTTTGAGTATGAAAAAGCTCTGCAAAGTTACAAAGCACAAAGTCACTCTAAAGGGAGTTATTCTCTAAATCAGTGTCACTGTTTCTGAACTCCCTGAAACGCCTCCATTGTAGTCTTGAATTTTCTTCGGGGAGCGACCACTTCCCGCCCAAAGCATTTGCAAATAAAGCATTGAGGCCTGGTTGAGTTGCATTAGTAGTGTGTTGAAACTCACGGTTATGGTAAGGAGCGTGACGTTTCCAAAACACTCTCGAAGCAGTTGACCAATCACAACACACTAGTTCAGCCGACCAATCAAAGCACACTGCGCTTGTCAGAAGGAGGGGTTTCATAGAGACAGAAACTTAACAGAGCGTTACTGACAGACTGGGAAGAGAGGTGCTGCAACAATGTCATTGAACATTCAAGCATTAAAATCTACTCTAGTAGACCACAAAATCAAGACTTTGAAAAGGGGCATAATACGTCCCCTTTAAATCACCAAATTAACAATACATTATTTTTAGTTGATGCATCACATCTTTGTTTGTCTGATTGTGTCTTTCTGTGCTTTTGTCTAGTACTCCACAGAGGGACATAAAGTTAATTTCTATCTGGAGGATGCTGCCACTGCCAGCGCCCTGTGCAAACTCACACGCAGAGTCACAGACAGTGAAGGGCACAGGGTACTGTACAGTTTCATGCATTCTTAAAAACATTCATCTTGTACTAATGTATTCTGAATTCCATGTTTAATGTTCTCCAGGTGGTCGTGCTTATGAGCCATTGTTCCAGCCCACCTTTCCTCCAATGTGAGCTGAAACCACAAGATCTGGAACATTTAAAGGTCTGACCTACAGCTGCTTCTTGCTGCAATAACATGGCCTACAGGTGGCAGCTGTTGCATTTAAAGTCAGCATTAAATGGAAATTGTGTGCGATTAGTTTTATTCTTCTCTATTGTGACATACACCGATCAGGCATAACATTATGACCACCTTCCTTATGTTGTTGGTCCCCCTTTTGCTGCCAAAACAGCACTGACCCGTCGAGGCATGGACTCCACTAGACCCCTGAAGTTGTGCTGTGGTATCTGACACAAAGATGTTAGCAGCAGATCCATTAAGTCCTGTAAGTTGCGAGGTGGGGCCTCCATGGATCAGACTTGTTTGTTCAGCACATCCCACAGATGCTCGATTGGATTGAGATCTGGGGAATTTGGAGGCCAAGTCAACACTTCAAACTTGTTGTTGTGCTCCTCAAACCATTCCATTTTTGCTTTGTGGCAGGGTGCATTATCCTGCTGAAAGAGGCCACAGCCACCAGGGAATACCGTTTCCATGAAAGGGCATACATGGTTTGCAACAATGCATAGGTAGGTGGTACATGTCAAAGTAACATCCACATGGATGGCAGGACCCAAGGTTTCCCAGCAGAACATTGCCCAAAGCATCAAACTGTCTCCGCCGGCTTGCCTTATTCCCATAGTGCATCCTCGTGCCATGTGTTTCCCAGGTATGCGATGCACATGCACCCGGCCATCCTCATGATCCATCAGACCAGGCCGCCTTCTTCCATTGCTCCGTGGTCCAGTTCTGATGCTCACATGCCCACTGTTGGCGCTTTCGACGGTGGACAAGGATCAGCATGGTCTGATCTGCGGCTATGCAGCCCCATACGCAACAAACTGTGATGCACTGTGTATTCTGACACCTTTCTATCAGAACCAGCATTAACTTCTTGAGCAATTTGAGGTACAGTAGCTCGTCTGTTGGATCGGACCACACGGGCCAGCCTTCACTCCCCACGTGCATCAATGAGCCTTGGCCGCCCATGACCCTGTCGCCGGTTCACCACTGTTCCTTCCTTGGACCACTTTTGATAGATACTGACCACTGCAGACCGGGAACACCCCACAAGAGCTGCGGTTTTGGAGATGCTCTGACTCAGTCGTCTAGCCATCACAATTTGGTCCTTGTCAAGCTCGCTCAAATCCTTACGCTTGCCCATTTTTTCCTGCTTCTAACACATCAGCTTTGAGAACAAAATGTTCACTTGCTGCCTAATATATCCCACCCACTAACAGCTGCCGTGATGAAGAGATAATCAGTGTTATTCACTTCACCTGTCGGTGCTCATAATGTTATGCCTGATCGGTGTATGTCTAAGTGAAATGACTTCTCGAAATTGGGCTATTGGGCTGTACTTGATTTTGTCCATCATTGGATTTGGATGGTTGTGGTTTGTTACTGGTGGATCTCATGTGAGTGACAGGTTGTCCCGCCCTCGCACCAGTAAACACGTCATCAGAGAAGTGAGGAAATGCTTCTGCAAGAGGGAGGGGAAGTTATTTTGTTTAAAGATTATGAGGGCACATGAATTGGGGAAAAAAAATTATGATGTGCAGGTTGAATCATTTATAATAAATGCTGCAATATTACATAAAAGCAACAATTGTCAATTTTGATTTCATGGTAACTTTAACTGTTGTTGTTCTTTTCTGCAGCATTGCATGTCCAAACGCTTCAATAGTTCCCAGAAATCTCTCAACCTGAGCAACATCCGCACTGATCCAGGTAAAACAATACAGAGTGTTTAAGTACTCCAAACCCTGACACTGCACAAAAAAGTACAATAGATTCCCCAAGTCAAGAGTAACACAGTTACCCATTTGTCAGAAATTAATTGAGAGCTTTTCAAAATGAGAAATTAGATCTTTACTTTTCTCTTTTCCACCAGACTTGGTTTCTCATAATATTGAGATGATCTTAAATCGAAAAAGCTACATGCAAGCTGTGATCACAGTCATACAGGAGAATATCTCGGAGGTAAGACTTAGTGTTTGGGGTTTGTTCAAATTATTAACCATAAATATAAGCAATAGTAGTAGTTATGCTAGCCATAGCAAACATGGGTAATGTTGGTAACAGAGTAGCTTTAAGATCCATGACATTTACTATGATGTTTCGAGAAGTGTGGCTTGGTGTTCATTGCTTCATAACCTGTTTCCTTCGTCTAACCAGCGTGAAGTATAAATATAGTAACTATATCTAATCCAGCAAAGCTCAGCCATAATGTCTAGACAAAAATAGGAAATCAAAACATCCAGCTGGTGGAAACATTGAACTATGCAGTTATATTTCTAGGGTAAACAGCTGTGGGTAGGTCACGCTTAGATGCTGATTCCAGGAAACATTTGTCAGGTGTCTCAGAGTGATATGGGGTCAAAGCTTATTAGCACATGCATGATAGTAGGGCCTGTCCAATACCAACATTTGTGGTTTTGGCCACTTGATAGCATGTGCACGTGACAGGAAGTAAGTGCGCAAGAATGTCCCAGGTCGGAATAATGCCAAAACCCTTAGCGCACACTAAATCCAAACTATCTTGAATACCGCTTCAGAGTGGTATTTAAAGGTAGGGTAGGCAATTTTCAGAGAGGCTACCAATATAGCAAGCTAGCTTTGAAAGCATGAGATCCCACACTCCCTTCAGAGCATCTCCAAAGCCAAGTCTCCTCCAAAACACATGAACAGGTACAGCAGAGACTGCAAAGTGTCATGAGATGAGAGACGTCGTTAAATTACCTCATGTCTCAAAGCACATAACATTACAATAATAATAAATGTAAACAACTTACAGAGCTCTAGTTGTACCACCTGACTGCTGCAGATTCATTTTGGCATTGATAGTGTTGGCATAGAAATGCAAAAATCTGAGTCTGAGGACGTGAACAGCTTTGGATAGAACGTCACGAGTTGCCATCACATAATTATGGTTACAATATGGCGTGAACGCAGCATAAGCTCATTGTTTTGGTTCAGGAGGAATCGTAAAAGGCAGCTGCTGTTTGTTTGTGGCGCTCGGTGACCGTCTGTCTACAACTCTGCATAGCCTTATGGAACATGTGTGGAGTCTGCCCGAGCAATTGCGCAGAGGCATGAAAATATAATGTCATGAACCCCCAGGGTTTTACAGTAGAGGTCTTCTTGGGTCCTAAAATCTGTACCGACCTGAATCAACCCAAATCACTTCTTATGCATACATTTTGTTTTTTTTAAAAGAAAAACTCTACCTGAGACAGACCTGATAAAATTAGACCCGACAGCATTTAGCTTATTTTTGAACCCGACTGGACCTGAATGTAAACGGCATTGACGTGTGCACAGCCTGCAGCCCCGCAGTCAGTCAGTGAAAATCCTGGTGTCCTGCTGACTGATTTGGCCGCTGCTCCGCTGCATTACTTTTTATTATTTATTTAGTTATACTTTATATTATTGCCTGCCTGATGGATACAAGTTATTTCTGAGTTCGGTTTTCAATTGTGACCAGTGAATTGTGATAGCTGAATAAAAATTAAATCAATAGGCTAATAAATCATGAATTCACTAGTGTTGTCTGCAACTATTTACCTCATCGGCGAAGAGCTTCTGCACACAAAAAAGAAAAGTCCTGCATGAACACGCAGGGTAATGAAACGAGTGGCTGATGGATCTCATAGCTATAATGATTGATTTCTGTGTGCAAGGTTACAAACGTTTGTTATTTTTCTATGTGCGTTTCTCAAAAATGCACTTAACAAGTGCTGAAATGTCAATCACTCATCACTCTAACTTCATTGTGTCCTATAACTTTTGGCGTAATGTTATTTACCTGACCATAAGATGATTAAAGTTTATTATTTGGGTCTTCTTGGGTCCAAGAAGACCCAAAAAAGCAGATTTATTTTAAATTACCCGAGACCCAAGGCCATTAATACCGAACTCAACCCGTGTCCGAGGCACTCATCGAAGCTTTGGACCCGAACCTGCTCAGGTCAGACCTCAGGTTTTCAGATCCAAGTGGAACAGTGAAGACCTCTATTTCACAGTCACCAATTTGGGAAAAACAAACATTTTATCTCTGTCCCTATCTCTCTTTGATCCTCCTTAGTTGTTGTGCTTGAACCTGAGCAACAACAAGCTGTATAAGTTGGATGACATTGCAGAACTGGTGAACAAAGCCCCTAACCTGCAGTCACTGAACCTGTCTCATAATGAGGTGAGAGACGCTCAGGCCACTGCTTTTACCGTCTCCTATTTACATTGATAGTGAGATACGTTTGTTCTGCACAATATTAGCCCACTTAATTCTTTAGCTTCTATTTACTCGATTGCAAGCTCCACAGAATTTACTTTCAGTATCTGTTGTACCTCATTCTCTGTCTGTCTGTAGCTGAAGTCAGAGCGAGAGCTGGATACGGTGAAGGGGTTCAGGTTGGTGGAACTGTGGTTGGACAGGAACCCTCTGTGTGATCACTTCAAAGATCAGACCTCATACATCAGGTCAGTGCCAGTCAGCTGGGAGACACACTGTGAGGTTAAAGGTCAAGGTTGGTATAATTAGCTGACAGATATACTAAAAACAGTCACAGTTCCTTATAAGACATAATCGCAGGCCTGTTGATTAAGTAACCATCGACATGAAATTCTTCACAGGTTTTTTTTTGGAGATCCAGGGTTCCCACGGTCTTGAAACACCTGAATGTCTATATATTATATATATTTTTAATATTAAAAATATTATTTTATACCTGAGTGCATCCATGACGATCCACCTTATTTTTCAACGTGGCAGTAAGCTATTTTCTGTGAATGTCCAAGACTTCATTAGCAGAAGAATTCATTAGCTGATATAGGGAAATAACTAGAAGAATAACAAAGTGCAGTGAACAGTAAAACTATTTGTGGCACAGACTAGTTAGTTTATGACTATGATGATTAAAATAGTATGATAGCAAATACCAGTTTGCAATATCAAGCGGCACAATGGACTATTTTTGTACAGGTAAAAAACTGAAAGCGAATGACACCGGAAGCCAGACACAATGAAGTTAAAAATGGCCCTGTCCGTTCTTATGTTAAAAATAGCCACCCTATTCTCATTTAGGATTATAGTACAGATTATATTCACAAGTGCAAGTGTATGACAAACTGACACTCTCTCATTTCAGTTGGATTTTCTTTCTTCCTTCTCTCTATGTTGTTTCTAGGGCTTTCCAAACCATTCCTGTATTTTTTCCCTCCACAGAGACATTTTTCTTTTGGTATCATCCCATTTGATCCCAGCCTTCATAATAGGGAACTGAATTACTCTGTAATATAATAATAGAAATATGTAGGTTGTGTTTCAAGACAGTTGAATAAGATTTAAATGAAAAGATGCATTTTTCTTCTCTACATCCACAGTAATAAGATGGGTAGAATCGCACTCTCTGTCTATGGGACAGCCTAAGGCAGGCACATTCGCGGCACCCGGCCCCAGCACTTAAAGAACCTACAAAGATGACAATGAAGAAGGAATTTAATGGAAGAAAGTTGGCTGTTCCAAAACTTGTATTAAAATGGCTTGAGGACAACATTAGTTGTCACAATCACCATTCACATTTGGAGTGTATATATATATAATATATATATATATATATATATATATATATATATATATATATAATATACAATCACCAGCCACTTTATTAGATACACCTTGCTAGTACCAGGATGGACCCCCTTTTGCCTTCAGAACTGCCTTAATTTTTCATGGCATAGACTCAACAAGATGCTAGAAACATTCGTCAGAGATTTTGGTCCAAATTGCTGCAGATTATGTGAATCTCCTATTCTACCACATCTCAAAGCTGCTCTATTGGATTGAGATCTGGAGACTGTGGAGGCCATTTGAGTATAGTGAACTCACTGTCATGTTTAAGAAACCAGTTTCAGATGATTTGAGTTTTGTGACATGGTACGTTATACTGCTGGATGTAGACATCAGAAAATGGGTCCACTGTGATCATAAAGGGATGGACATGGTCAGCAACAATACTCAGGTAGGCTGTGGCATTTAAATGATGCTCAATTGGTACTAAGGGGCTCAAAGTGTGCCAAGAAAATATCCTCCACACCATTACACCACCAGCAGCCTGAATCACTGATACAAGGCAGGATCCATGCTTTCATGTCGTTTACGCCAAATTCTGACCCTTCCATCTGAATGTCGCAGCAGAAATCAAGACTCATCAGACCAGGCAACGTTTTTCCAATCTTCTATTGTCCAATTTTGGTGAGCCCGTGTGAGTTTTAGCCTCCGTTTCCTGTTCTTAGCTGACAGGATTGACACCCAGTGTGTCTTCTGCTGCTGTAGCCCATCTGCTGCAAGGTTGGACATGTTGTTCATTCAGAGATGCTCTTCTGCAGACCTCAGTTGTAATGAGTGCTTATTTGAGTTACTGTTGCCTTTCTATCAGTTCCAACAAGTCTGGTCATTCTCCGCTGACCTCTGGCATCAACAAGTCATTTTTGCCCTTAGAACTACCACTCACTGGATATTTTCTCTTTTTCTGACCATTCTCTGTAAACCCTAGAGATGGTTGTGTGTGAAAATCCCAGTAGATCAGCAGTTTCCGAAATACTCAGACCAGCCCGTCTGGTACCAACAACCATGCCACGTTCAAAGTCACTTAAGTCACCTTTCTTCCCCATTCTGATGCTCAGTTTGAACTTCATCAGATTGTCTTGACCATGGGTGCGTCTCAGACAGCTCCCAAGCTCGTGAATCCGTTTATCGTGTACACTAATTCGGGCACTGGTAATTCAATTCAATTTTTTCAATTCACATTTATTTGTATAGCACTTTTCACAATACATATCGTTTCAAAGCAGCTTTACAGAGAGTAAGGACAGTAAAGGACACTGGCTCACAACACATTGGGACGCTGATGACTCTATTTACTGCAACGTGACAACGTCCTCATTGAACAACATTACTACTGGAATTTACGAACTACAGCAGAGTTGATATCTTTCTGACATTACTTGTCTTTGGCTCATGTGATTTAAGTTTAGCAAGTTTAAGTTTAAGTTCAGAATTAAGTTTAAGTTCAGAACTTCCATTAAGGGAATATAGTGAGCATCGATGCTCCCTGGTTTTCATGGTGCATTATGGGATTTTTTTAGAGAGCGAACGTGTCAGTGCACTGGAAGGATTCTGCTATTGAGACAGCCCTTAAAATGGCCGACTCCCTGATCAGTTCCCTGACTACTGAACAAGGGAGCTGATTGAGACACACCCTATGTCTACATGCCTAAATGCATTGAGTTGCTGCTTGGCTGATAATATATTTGCGTTCATGAACAGTTGAACAGGTGTACCTAATAAAGTGTATATATACACTATATTGCCAAAAAGTTTTGGGACGCCTGCCTTTACGTGCACATGAACTTTAATGACATCCCATTCTTAATCCGTAGGGCTTAATATGGAGTTGGCCCACCCTTTGCAGGTATAACAGCTTCAACTCTTCTGGGAAGACTTTCCACAAGGTTTAGGAGTGTGTTTGTGGGAATTTTTGACCATTCTTCTAGAAGCGCATTTGTGAGGTCAGGCAGTGATGTTGGCGAGAAGGCCTGGCTCGCAGTCTCCGCTCTAATTCATCCCAAAGGTGTTCTATCGGGTTGAGGTCAGGACTCTGTGCAGGCCAGTCAAGTTCCTCCACACCAAACTCGCTCATCCATGTCTTTATGGACCTTGCTTTGTGCACTGGTGTGCAGTCATGTTGGAACAGGAAGGGGCCATCCCCAAACTGTTCCCACAAAGTTGGGAGCATGAAATTGTCCAAAATGTCTTGGTATGCTGAAGCATTAAGAGTTCCTTTCACTGGAGCTAAGGGGCCAAGCCCAATCCCTGAAAAACAACCCCACACCATAATCCCCCTCCACCAAACTTTACACTTGGCACAATGCAGTCAGGCAAGTACCGTTCTCCTGGCAACCGCCAAACCCAGACTCGTCCATGGGATTGCCAGACAGAGAAGCGTGATTTGTCACTCCAGAGAACACGTCTCCACTGCTCTAGAGTCCAGTGGCGGCGTGCTTTACACCACTGCATCCGACGCTTTGCATTGCACTTGGTGATGTAAGGCTTGGATGCAGCTGCTCGGCCATGGAAACCCATTCCATGAAGCTCTCTACGCACTGTTCTACGCACTAATCTGAAGGCCACACAAAGTTTGGAGGTCTGTAGCTATTGACTCTGCAGAAAGTTGGCGACTTCTGCGCACTGTGCGCCTCAGCATGCGCTGACCCCGCTCTGTGATTTTACGTGGCCTACCACTTCGTGGCTGAGTTGCTGTTGCTCCCAATTGCTTCCACTTTGTTATGATACCACTAACAGTTGACCGTGGAATATTTAGTAGTGAGGAAATTTCACGAATGGACTTATTGCACAGGTGGCAACCTATCACGGTACCACTCTTGAATTCACTGAGCTCCTGAGAGCGACCCATTCTTTCACAAATGTTTGTAGAAGCAGTCTGCATGCCTACGTGCTTAATTTTATACACCTGTGGCCATGGAAGTGATTGGAACACCTGAATTCAATGATTTGGAGGGGTGTCCCAACACTTTTGGCAATATAGTGTGTGTGTGTGTGTGTGTGTGTGTGTGTGTGTGTATATATTTAATATTATCAGGGCACAAGCATCATTGCCAAAGCTAATGACATGTCAAGTCAGCAGCCATTATTTCTTCTTAAATACACTCATCCAAAGTCAGCGTTCATAAATTTATAATAAAACCACAGCATCAGTCACAAACTGACAAGTTTGTTTTGGTTGTTTGGTTGTCTTTGTCATGTCTGTCTTTTCTTCCCTGAGTTTGCATAGCTTTCATTTGAAAAATGTCTGTTGAAGTAAAAATACTTGCTCCTCTTCTAGTTTAATGTTCAGAGATGGCTGAACATTAAACTAACTAATGACTAATGAAATAAAATAATATTGTTACAATATTGTTCCTAATTATTTTATTTCATTAGTCACTTGATCAAATGCATTTCAGCAATCATTCATTGTAATTGCATAAAGAATAAACATGAATAAATCAGGAGAAATGACTTGGGAGTGCACAGGTGATCATGGTGTGTCTGTCTGCTGTAATGATGAGCTGCATCATTGTTCTCCTCTCCTGTGACAGTGCTGTTCGGGAGCGATTTCCTAGGCTTCACAGACTGGTGAGTTTTTTTAATTTGTCAAAAATGTTGTAAACTAATAGGACACAGTGTACGGTGCATTTATTAGTGTTTGTCAGATATTAAGTCAGTCAATCATAAATTGGTCAAGGACTGGCTGCCAAAAGAACACACACTGATTAAATGTCATCAGACAATCTCCTGACTGGAATAAAGCAAACGTAAAATCAAAAATGTGCATGATTCATCAGTTCACATTTTTACAAAGAAAAAACAAAGTATTTGTATTTATAAACTATCATCAAAATGTAGTCACTAACAGTTGCATGATGTGAATAATACATTCAGTTTTCTTTGTAATGCTGTTATTTCCATAGGACGGTCATGTACTTCCACTTCCGATCTGCTTTGATGTGGAAACACGCACAAACATCCCTTCTTGCAAGGTCACCTATAAGTCTCTACTGTTATATTGACCTGAAGTGTTGTCAATGTGAAGTTTTTTTGACAGTGTGTGTTTGTGTAACTAATTCAGGGCAGCTACTTTGTCTCGAATGAAATCCAGGGTCTCATTCAGCGTTTTCTGCAACAGTAAGTGGATGTGTGGAAATGTTTTATTACAGGAGCCTCTTATTGTTTCCTATAAAGTATGCTTTTGTCAGCAGTGATGTGTGTTTGTTTTGTGGCAGTTATTACTGTGTATATGACTCTGGAGACAGACAGCCACTGCTGGAGGCGTATCATGATGGTGCCTGCTTCTCTCTCAGTCTGCCACCCATAAATAATCCCTCCAGGTACCGTGTGAGCTCTCTGTCCTTAAAACACTGCTCATTGACATTAGCATTCGGCTATCTTTAATATTTTTTATCTGGGTGAATTGCAGGGTCCAATTCAATCAAAAATGAAATATATAGAATGAATCCTATTCTAACACTTGCATACATTACCACATTTTTCTCAAATTCTCATTACAATAATGGAAAAAAACATCTCATTCACATCACTGTAATGTTAAAAAAGGTTTATTATTCTATATTATTTATAAATTATTCATAAATATATTACTTTATAATTAAAGATTATATTTTATTTTTTACTATATATTTACATACTATATCTATACTATATATAGGGCTGCACGATATTGAAAAAAAATGCGATAACTTGTTAAATAATGTGATATTCGATGTGCGATACGATAATGCTTGTTTATATACTGTATAACCACACGTTTGTAAAGAACAGTGTAAAGGTGATTGTCTTGAAAAACTGTGTACGTTTTCTGTAAAGACATGACATTAAAATTGCTATATTTATTTGCAAAGGCCAGCACTTTTTTCCACTAGCCATTCAGAAACGTCCAGTTTCATTCTAAAAGTTGTAACTTCTTCCCGAGTCTCTCCATCAGTGTCCAACTCTGGTTTGAACAATGTAAGGCTAAACACCGTTACTGACAATCGTCATTTTGTCTGCGTGAGATTCTCCAGCTTTGTTGTTGTTGAGTATCCGAAGCACAAGCTGTTAAAGCTCTGCCATCTTTTGGAAAGCTCATTTGCATTTAAAGTGACACACACAAAAAAATAGTTTTTAATATATATGTTGTTTCATATTTTATTTTGGGGGTGAAAAGTGACCGAGATGTTTCTTAGATTCATTTACATTGTACACATTTACTAGTATGGAGGGAAGTAAATTTGAATGTAAAATAATTTTTAATGTTTGTAAATGTGCAAAATTGTATTTGATATACAAGTTTATTTGTGGTCTTGTTTTGTTTTCCTATAATTTTGCAGGTGCAGGTTGAAAGATTATCATAAACACAGCTGCAATATCAAGAACATCAAAGATCCCTGTACGTTTCATGAGTAACAAGCAAATTAGAGTTTACAATGTGAAAAAATCAAGTCCAAGAAAACCAGGTCTATATTTGTCATGTACAGCCATCTTCTTTACAGCCGATCGGTTCCGCTTGCTAAAACGCACTCGCCTGACTGTGGTCGCCTTCCTCAGTGAGCTCCCAAAGACCCAGCATGACATCAGTTCCGTCAATGTTGATGTCAACACATGCACAGTGAGTTTCTCAATGATTTTAACACTGCTATCACTGGAGCTATTTACAATTTTTGACATCTTGTTGTTTTCCTGTCTTCTCCATAGAGGACTTTATTAGTGTTCACAGTGAGTGGAGTGTTCAAAGAGGGTGAGTCTTGCTTGAACAGTTACATGTGTCAAAATAACAATGTTCAACTCAAAATGTTTATTTTCCTTTCTTCAGTTGATGACAAATCAAGAGACTCTGTCAGGGCATTCTCTAGAGTCTTCATCACAGTTCCAGCTCAGAATTCTGGGTAGGAAAATCCAACAGCAAATCACAACCGTGACTAAATAAAAACACTGTCTGCGTCTGTTTTTCTTTAGCTTTTGCTGTAATGTATTGCCTAATTTGGTTATCTTCAATTACTGGCTTCTCAGTGCGGACACACTGTCCAGCTGTTGGGTGAATTTCACAGGTTGAATGTTTGACTGTCAGGAGCCAATAGAGGGTATGCACTGACGTCACTTTCCCGCCGGAACGCACCCCCCTCAGTCGGACTGAGTGGCAAAAGACCCTGCCGCGTGACTGGATTTAATAGGGGAAACTGCGAAAACACGAGTAAAGCAAACAATTAAACTAAAGGTTGGATGCAATAGTGTTCCTACAGCTTACTAAACGATCCAGTGATCCATGGATATTGACATGCAGCCAGGAATCGTGTTTCCAGACATTTATATGTGCCTGATTTCGACGCCGAGGAAATACATAAAGCAAATTTGCCTGTAAACGCTTTATATAAATACAATATAGGTAGGTCTAAATCGGGTGATCACTTATATCAATGTCATATATCATCCAGTCCTAAAACTTGTATAGTTTTTGTCAGTGTTTGTTGTATTTAACATTACAATATATAGGGGTATGATTTTACCCCAAAATTCAACATATTGACAAAATGATAACTGCAAATTCACGTTTCGCTGCCTGGAGTCCAGTTGTTTCTGTGAATTACAGAAATCAATTTACTTCTCTTATCTTTAGCTTTCACCAGTCTGTAAAAATGTACCTCAGATTTCTTGTCAAATCTATTTGTACAGTCAATCGCAAAGCTGAATTCACGCTGAAAACCAATGCTGCCACTCAGTCTTTTTGCCACTCAGTGGGCGTAACCGAAATCACTCTGGTTGACGGTGCCGTCAAATGCATACCCTCTGTTAAAAGAATCATCATTAGTCACTTGATCAAAATATACTCTTAGTAACCCAAAGTTTATTTGATGCATGTTTATTGATATCTGTTGCATCTTGCAGCCTGTGTATCGTGAACGATGAGCTCTTTGTGAGGAACGCCACCGCTGAGGAGATACGTTATGCATTTGCAGCACCAGCTCCAATTCTCTCGAGTAGCCCAATGCCCATCCTCTCTGCAGCACAGCAGGAAATGCTCTCTGCCTTCTCTCAGATGTCTGAAATGAACCTGGAATGGTCTCAAAAGTGAGCAGAGAGGAAAAGCCATGCCCTTATATTTGTTGTAGGTCTTAAAGTGCCCCTATTATGCTTTTTCGTAAATTACCTTTCATGTAGTGTGTAATATAGCTGTTTGTGAATGTAAAAGCTCTGTAAAGTTTCAAAGATCAAAGTGCATGATAAATGGAGTTATTGTGTCCCAAAAGAAAGCGACGTTTCTGAACTGCCTGGAATGACTCTTCAGTATTACTTACTGCACAAACCTACGTAGGTTTGTAACAAATTTGCATAATGCCAGGTTATTGTCTTCATTGGCTTCTGCGAACAACGTCTGCTTTGACCCTCAAACACTAGTTGTAGCTGAGGCCTGGAAGAGTTTGGTTCATGTTGTCGACATGTCGAGAAGATGCTGTTTTCTGTGCTGCGAAAGCAAATCCATTTTGATGCACCTCCAAAGGATGAAGACTCGTACTGGAATTGATACCATGAAATCGATGCCATCATTATTGTTCGTATCACTGTGTATCAAGTGCTGAGGAAGTCTCCTGAGCTGAAATTTAGATATGGTAATGGGTGTTTTGTTTTCGACACGTGCTGTAAGTGGTCGACCAATCACAACAGATGGGCCATCTGATCAATCAGAGCAGAGTAGGCTTTCGGAAAGGAGGGGTTTATAGAGACCGAATTCTTTGTCGAATCGTTTCAGACACTGAGAAAAGAAGTGATGTTGCAATGTATATTATGAGAAAATTTAAGTGATTTTTTTTTTTTAACTTTAGATCCATGTAAACCCATTGAAGGAGACCTCCAGAACAAAATTAGGAGCCTTTAAAACAGCATAATAGGGGCACTTTGATTCTAGAACTAAATATGGATGTTTCTATGGATGATGTAGAAATACTAGGCCTGGGTGATATGATGCTACAAAAGCAGAGATTTTCCTATTTATTTGCATCCAAGGATGTAGAGCTGTACAGTAGATATATTTGTGCAGTTATTAGTGGGACTGCTTTACATTTATTTACAGGTGATAGGACTTAATTTTTTGAGACTTTCTATTTGAAAAATATTTAATTTAGAAATAGGCATTATCACATGGTTATTTAGGATATAATTTTTTTTCACTGAATTTCCAGTGAAGATGACTATACTATACTGTTACTTGCATTTACTTCAAAAGACTTCTAATATAAGATTTTGGTCATAACGCCCACTCCTAGTCAATATTATTCTGATTCTGTTGGTAAGTTTTGTGTATTGCTGTTAGATGTCTGCAGGATAATGCATGGGATTTTCACCAAGCTGCTCAGATTTTCACGGAATTTAAGGTATGGATCTGCTTGGCCAATTAACAGAAATGTCAGTTTTGAGTAAATGGTGTATAATGTGTCCACATTTAATTTTTTAGCAGTTCTGTTTGCTGTCAATAAATCATCAAAAATATATATATAATATGCATTAACTATTGAAAATGTCACTAGTTTAAAATGCTCCAAAAGTTAACCATCTCTAAACTTGATGTCTATTTTTTACTGGACAAGCTGAAGGATTTATTTGAATTCCCTCTTTGAGTCAGGTGATTTGGAACATGTAAATAATTACAGTAAATTTATGCTGGTTACAGTGTTAAGATAGACACCAGTTTGAGGTGTACCATGTGCTATTGAAATCTCATCACATCCATTTGAAACTTGAAACTAGTCATTATTCATCATAATATTTTGTCTCTTATAGGCTCAAGGAAAGATCCCAGAAGCTGCTTTCATAAAATGAAAACAGAAATACAAATGAATACCTGTTTGTATGTACATAGTTTTATTTGTTGTTTAACAGGCACTTAATTTGTGATGTCAAAGTGAAATGAAACAAAATCTTGTTTTATATTAATTGTATAATTTTATTTGAGTTTTTTTTTTCTTAAACAAAAAGGATTATACATCAGGTTTGTACTTACTAAGGCACTGTTTCTGTATTAATTTTAAAAAGCACTTTTCTGTTTTAATTGTGATGTCTAACATATGTGCTGAGCTTTTGTTGGTGTTGAGCTAAATGTGATGTTATCACAGAAATAAAGTTTGTTTATTCAGGCTTTTCTCAGCACAATAAAAAAATCAAATACCTCATCAAGTCTTCACTATATTAAAGAAAGATCTTTTTTATTATTGCTAAATATAACATTACAATCATGACAGAGCACAGGAGGAATATTTGGCCTTTACAAATTCTAGGTAAACGTTTGGGAACATGTGACTGAATTTATGTGGAGCAGATGAATGAAAAGCTGCCAGCAATTGCCCAGCATTCATGTGAATTCCTTCAATACTGTTAAAAGGTTTTGATTTGTTTACAATTTTGGTGACATAATTCGTTTTTTCATAGTTTTGATTACTTTGCTATTACTAGAAAAAATATGGAAAATTGTAATAATACAGAATGATTAGGAGTGTCCAAATGTTTTAGAATAGCAGTGTAAGTTGAGCACTATTACTCTGTTACAGTACAGTGATGGCATATATAATTCTATGGAACCGACACTATACTTGCGTTTATTATATAATGTTATTTACATAGTGTTTGTTACATAACGCTCTACACAGTTAAAAAAAAAAAAAAAAATTAACTCTACATAAGATTTGGTACAAGTTTGATTGTCGTTTGTCTATGACTGGATCAGGTGATGACCGTCCTAACATGGCGGATTGACGCCTCCAACTTCCGGCACCTTCATTCTGCGCCTACGTCATCACGCACGTTCGTTTAGACCGAGTATGAAAACAATAAACAACCCGTTGGCCAGAGGAACGGTAGAGGACCTGTCGCATATTTCAGTGACATATATTATTAAAGGCAGAACCGGAGTGATCCTTTTCAACACAAAGAACCTCTTTTAAACGCTGCTGTGGACAAACTCAAGTCCAAAAACGAAGAACCGGGGGATTTTGGTGTCAAAGGACAGGAAGTTAGACGGTTTCACCCGCTCTTGTCCATCCTAGTACGCTTGTATTATTGCATTCTCACTTTCACACACTACCGAGGGGGTTTAAGTCTGTTATGCAGGACTGGTCTCTTGTTCCGCCACCTCTCAGCTCCCTCTCCCCGTCTGCTCTGGCCCTATGTCTCGGTGGCTCTTCCCCTGGTCGGGCTCAATAAAGAAACGGGCCTGTCGGTACCTCTTGCAGCACTACCTGGGCCACTTTTTGGAGGAGAGACTCAGTTTGGACCAGCTGAGCTTGGACCTGTACAATGGCAGCGGTGTCATTAGTGAAATTAACCTGGATGTTTGGGTAAGTGTGGGGTAAGACATGCCCAGGCCAGTTTCCTTGTCCCCTTATTGCCAGTGTTTCGCAATATCTGGACTTCAGTATAAGATCAACACATCTTGTTAGTTGAAGGAGCACTCATGTTTCCAAAAGCTTGATGACTTGTGCAGAAAAGACTGCATCTTAGATCCTCTTCCTGGTCTCGAGACAGTGACAAAGGTTTACTGACTTTTGCTTTCACATTTTAAATCTGCACACTTTATATATTTTTTTGGTGGTGTCATCAAACTGGGGTCTGCAAGGGAGTGGTAGGTCCATGGAAAAGTTGAAAGAAAAAAAAAGTGTACAAATAATAAATATTATAATTAAACTAAATAAATTAAAAATTATTTAAAGAAATAAATAATAGCAAACTGACAAATAAACAGACAGTACAAATAAACTGACAGTACGGTGCGATAATATATTTCAATTAATATTTTACACATTTATAATATAAATTTTTCCACAGTACAAATTGGGTGTTTATATATATAGTTATTTTTCAGCCTTTTAAATTTTAAGTTAGGGGTCAATCGAACAAGGATGATCATATTTGTGGGTCTGTCGCATGAATTAACTCAACATCCTTCCCCTGTTTCGCAGTCATTTTGACATATTCTGTTCTTACATGTGATCGTGTGACCTTCATATTCTCTAACTATACTCTTAATCCTCTTTTCAGGCGGTGAATGAGTTGTTGGAGTCGTTGGGAGCTCCGCTAGAGATTGTTGAAGGTTTTGTGAACAGCATCGCAGTGACTATTCCCTGGGCAGCACTTGTGACAGAACACTGCACCCTTGAAGTCACTGGATTGCAAATAACATGCAGACCCAAATACAGAACCAGTGAGTTCTGTTGAACGTTCTTTGTGACTCATTTGGTTTGATACATATAGCCATATTTTATACAGGACTGAGTTACAACTGTTCAATTGTATGTTCTCTGATCTCTGTTAGATGGAAACTGGGATTCCCAAGGATGGTCGTCATGCATGACATCCAGCATGCAGCTGGCCCAGGAGTGCCTGAAGGACCCGCCCGAGGCATCAGAAGAGCCGCCTGCTCCACTGGAGGGGCTGGAAATGTTTGCACAGACCATCGAGACAGGTGTGTCTCAGCTCTTGTGTCTAGTACATTTGCATATTGCTTCAACCAAACTCGCTTGGCAGTGGTGTTTTAGGTCTTTTTCCTTCTTTTGGCTCATATAACCTGTTATTACTTATTTTAACTGCACCATACTGAGGTCAAAAATATTTGTGTTGTAACTGACAGCTGTCCCAGCTTATGGATGTTCATCCATAGCTCTTCTAGTTATATATAATATGTATATGTATATATATGTATATGTATATATATGTATATGTATATATATATGTGTGTGTATATATATATGTGTGTGTGTATATATATATATATATATATATATATATAAACTAGACTATATAATAGTATGCATATAATAAGTGGGACAATATTCTCTCAGCCAGTAATTATCACTAAATAAGCCTTGACAGGGCGATCGAGACCCTGATGTGTGGCAGACGACCGGATTACTGCAAGTTATCACATGAACATGTCAACATTGAAAGCATTATCTCACTGTATTTAGATTTCTTTTTGGCCTGTTTGTGTGTTTGCAGTTCTACGTCGAATAAAAGTCACTTTCCTGGACACCATAGTGCGAGTAGAACACCATTCCCTGGACGCTGAGGCTGGGGTCGCCTTAGAGATGCGCATTAAACGGTGAAGCCATGAATTCATTAGTGGAAGTATTTTGTTTTTTGTCTGTTTATTTATAAAGTATGATGAATTGTGTGTCAGCTAATGTAACTCCAGTAGATGTGCCATTAATGAATGGGTCAGTACGATGTTTTAATGTTTTTAATGCTCACCAAAGCTGCATTTACTTGAACAAATATTCAGTAAAAAACAGTGATATTTTACCCTTCAAAATAACTGTTTTCTATTTGAATATATTTTAAAATGTAATTTATTCCTGTGATGCGAAGCTGAATTTTCAGCATCATTACTCCAGTCTTCAGTGTCACATGATCCTTCAGAAATCATTCTGATATGATGATTTGCTGCTCAAGAATTTCTTATTATTATTATAAATATTGTAAACAGTTGTGCTGCTTAATATTTTTATGGAAACTGCTACATTTTCATGATTTTTTGAGTTCAAAAGTAAAACATTTATTTGAAATTGAATTTTTTTTGTAACATTCTAAATGCCTTTACTGTCACTTTTGATCAATTGAATGCATCCTTGCTAAACAAAAGTATTGTTATTGTAAAAACATATTTTCCCAGTCAAAATACTTTTTTAATCTTTACATTCTTTTAGTCCATTCGCAGGTCAAGTTAAAAATACTCATTGACTCCTAAACATCAGACATGTCCTTTTAAAACCAGCCATTTCCTAAAGTGCATTCCATTGTTTGTGACCAAGCTGTGTTGTGTCCCCGGTGGTGATTTGTGTTACTGCAGTTTGGATTATTGTGACGAGGCTGTAAGAGACTCAAGCCAGACAGTGCCTGTAGACATCCACCAGCCACCAGCCTTCCTGCACAAGATCCTTCAGCTCAACTCTGTACAGCTGCTCTACGAGACCCTGGGAGGATCACAGGTCAGGGAAACTATATAACCTGGCGATTACATTTAGAATGACCCATTTTTCTGCCATTCACTTCTGCTCTAGCTTGTGTATAATCTAATTTTTACTTTAAACATTGTGTACTATGAATATTGTTGCTTTTGATGTTCCTTATTTGTGAGTCGCTTTGGTTAAAAGCATCTGCGAAATGCATAAATATAAATGTTGCAATGGCAAGCATACATTTCCTGTCAGTAATGGACAGTGTCATTCAACGCATCCATTTAGGGGCTGATCCATTCTGATGTCATGGTGAGCAGCAGGGAGACGGATGAAAATGATGGAGATGATGATGCCTCCGATGCCCCTCAATCATTGCATCCCACCCCGAAGCCCCCTGAGCCTCTGCTGATTGGACAATGCTCTGGATTCATAGAGACAACAGTCAAAATCAAACAGAATGAAATGCTGCCTGGGCCAAAGGTTTGTGTGCACAATAAGAAATAAAAAAGACTGGTGTGTTACTGTTGTTAACAGTAACAACATTTGTTGTTAGTCATATGATGTTAACTAACCACATAACATGTATAATATTATAGCTAGCGTTGGGTATTGTCGTTTGAATTTTAATGATTCCGATTCTGCTTATCGATTCAGAAAAAAAAAAAAAAAAAAAAAACTTAGATATCATTTATATTTATTCTAAGACTTATTGCAAAACATTGCATTGTAGCTGAATACCATGAACAAAAATCAACAGGCTAAAGTACACTTAAACAAGGAACTTTTACATATGGTTTAAAAACACCATAGCCAATTAAAAAAGAACAAATAAACAAATTAGCAATCACACAAATAAATACAACTGAACAAAGAAACAATTAAAATAAACAGTGTTATAAGATTTTCAGGTGTTCAGGTACAGAAACTTAATCAAATATAAAATAACACTGCACTTTACAAAATATAAAATGTACATTACAAATATAGTTACAAAAGTTATTCAGTCAAGAACAGCGAGTGAATTTTCTCTTTGTCTTTTGTTGTTTGATTAATGTTATTATAGAGACAGCAGCAGGAATATTAGGGTGCTGTCACTTTAAGAGCTGCACAGATCCAGTATACTGTTACACATGTGCTTGCTTTGTCAGCTGTTTACATTCACTTAAGACATAATACAAGGATGTTTTTTGCATATTTTTGTGTATTTTTGTCCAAGTGCAAAAAGACACAGAAGAGAACTCAGTTAAGTATCGCGCACTATACAGTATGACAGGTGGCTTTCTGTGTGCACGTTTTGGATGTGTGCAGCACAGAAAACAGCTTCCGAGCCGTCTTTCACTTGAATGGCTTAAAATCACATTAAAGTCATTTTTTTGTGTACGTGCTTTGGATGTGTGTCTTCATGCACTTAAATGGCACTTAAAAAGTCATATTAAAATGCACACAAAAGAATCGATAAGAGGAATCGAAATTTTAATTTTATAACAAGTATCAGATTCCTGACCTTAAGTATCCGATTCCAGAATTGGAATCGATTTTCAATTCCCAACCCTAAATATAGCTGTATATTATGGACATTACTTTGATACACTCATCTCCAGCACATAACAGATTGCTTCCTAATTGTAACATTTAAACAAAGCAACTTTACAGAAAATGCTTGAAACTATAAGTATTGTGAAAAGTGCTATATAAGCTTGAATTGAATTGAACAGGGATTTTTATGAGATGGACAATCATGATTCTTCTGAATCAGATGTTTGCTTTAGCATGCGTGCAAGATTTTGATTAGTCAATCCAAAAGATCCATCGTTGTTTCATTGTTCACACAGAAAACTGTATTCTGAATTTCTTTTTCCTCTTAGTTTGAGTTGGATGGAAAAGTAGGGTGTCTCCATCTGCTGCTGTCACCCAGTCAGATCACTCAGCTGACAGACCTCCTGTCCTCCCTCTGCATAGAGACATCAGGTAACATGAGCACGTTGTTGTGTGTTGGTCATCATTTTTTAACATGCTTTATGGCTCACTTTAAATATCCTAAAATATAGTACAAATGAGACACATCAACAATCATCATGTGGCTTTTTGCACCAGCATGAATTTAGTCATTTTCTTGTGGATTGACAGTGTCCAGTGAAATGACTGTGTTCTTTCTCTCTCTGTTTGTCAGATGGCAGTGGTGGTGTTGGTGTGTCTGGTGGGGGTGTTTCTAGGCCTCTGGGTTCTGATGATCTGCGACTGATTGAAGAGGATCTTAGTAAGCAGCTGAGCTCAGAAATGTATGACAGAGACCTGGAGCTGGATGCCGAGCCCTATATCAGCACTATGGAGAACGGAGGTGAGGATAGTCAAGAGTTTGTTGAGGTTATTATGGGTATGTGGGTATGTTCAAAATGGCACAGTACTAGATTACATTTTTTTGCAGTAATCTAAAGTTTGAAATAATTGTTTTTCAATGTTTTCGAAAAAAGTCTCTGCTCTCCAAGGCTGCATTTATTTGATCAAAAACTTTTAAATATATTTTAAAATGTAATTTATTCCTTTGATTCAACTTCAGTGTCACATGATCCTTCAGAAATCATTCTAATATGCTGATTTGCTGCTCAAGAAACATTTATTATTATTATCAAACGTAGTTCTTAGTAACTTTTTTTTCTCTTGAATTATTTGTAGTTCTGTATTTTGCCAGAACTGTTTGATTTTGTCTGTGTTTGTTATTCTGTGTGTTTTGATTGTGACTGTTGTTCTGTCTCAGAGATGTTTTATTCAATGGGTCCTGGTTATATGACCAGCAGTGTGTTGTCGACACGCTCTGGGAGTGAATTATCTGACAGCGAGATGGAGTCATCCATTCATAGCCAGAGCAGCCTGGCTCAAACAAACCCTATGTCTCCACAGGTCAGTGCAAGGTTCAAGTTCAATTTCAGCAAGTTTTGTGTTTCGATTGTTTGGACACTGAATAGTTCATTCAGGTATCCAAACATTTTTCATAAAATGATAAAAAAAAATTGTGTGGTTTAAACTGCTTTGTTACAAAAATGTTTATACTTTTCTCTTGTTAAGTCACATTAGATTTGCTCTATAGTATTTTGCTGTATTAAAAAGCATTTGTTAATTCTTTAGTATTATGCATGCAGTTTTTCTGATCACATATTAATTCAGAGACTACATTTTTTAATTCATTTGCAGCACCGTTTAAGTAAATTAGAAAAAAACAAAAGGAAAGAAAGAAAAGAAAAGAAATGGTATAGAGTATGGCACTAACAACACCGAGGTCATGGGTTTGATTCCCAGGGAATGCATGAACTGATAAACAGTATATCTTTATATTAACGTCACTTTGGTTAAAAGCATCTGCCAAATGCATAAATGTATAATATGCAGGATCTAAGATAACACACTTTCCCTTATACATTCAAACACATTTTAATGTTGATCAAGTCCATGGACCTGTTATGCATCAGCTACCCATGTACGGTGTGTATGATTGGCTTGCTCTTTATGATACATCTCTTACAGGGAATGCTTAACTGTCCTCGTCGTTATCCTGTACCAGGATCCTTATCTAGTTTGCCTCAATGTAGCAGACCTCCAAGTATGTATCTAAACCTGTTTTAAACAAACACATGTTCCCCCGGTTTCACAGACAAGGCTTAAGCCTAGTCCCAGACTAAAATGCATGTTTGGGCTATAAGCAACTTGCACTGACATATCTTGCACTGCCATTGTTTTGTCTCAAGATGCACACCAGTAATGTTTTTTTTCTAAAGCACATTTATAAAAGCTACTAAATATCCTAATTGAACTAAGGCCTAATACTGGATTAATCTAATCCCTGTCTGTGAAACCAGGCCGTTGTGTAAGTCACTGCCTTCCATTAGTTTTTTTATCTTACAATCCATCAACAGTGTTTTCGTTTTTTTCCCAATAGAACGGTCATCTCGAGGCGGCCAATCAGAGCCAATGAAACCAGACTCATTGCTCCGTCTCTCTCTGGGCGGAGTCACCCTGACTCTGTTAGAGCAGGACCCACCTCCTGGGCCAGATGGGCTCTCCTCATTGGCTGAGGTATCACGGTTGTTTTTCCGTGAGCTTGCGTTCTTTAAGGACGGCATGTTCAGCGAGAGAGACTTCCAGAACCTGAGAGGAAGCTTTGCTAAAGCATGTGCCTACTCCCACATCAGGTACAACAGGAATCAACTGCTATGCTCACCGACTGTATATGTTTGTACACACACTCCTTTTGACTCCCTCTGAACTCTGGTCTTCAGGGTGACTGGTGCAGCAGTGCAACTGGCATGTGAGATGCGTAGTGCAGGGCGACACACCCGAGCCACGACCTCTGACCTCTCCTTCAGCAGGCTGGAACTGCTGGAGTGCTTGTGGGACTCGGGCAGTCCGCAGTACACAGAAGTAAACAGCACACCTTCAGACTCTTACACCCAAATGCTATCATCTCTCAGGCTTTATGGGTGGATCTGTTCAGCCCTAAAACTCACTAAGCCCCAAAGCGCTTTTTGCTTTAAATCGAGTGGTCAGTCACCAAGGTTTTCCAAACTGCACCAACATGTGAACTTATTTACAGTGCAGATTTTTAAAGGGTTCATATTTTATGTTTTTTTTTTTCCCTCTGAAGTCCACTCATAAAATGAGTTTCTTTTACAAAAATCAGTCCTAATTTATTTGTTAAAGGGGTGGTTGATTATGATTTTGCTTTTTTAACTTTAGTTAGTGTGTAATGTTGCTGTTTGAGCATAAACAACATCTGCAAAGTTGCGATGCTCAAAGTTCAATGCAAAGGGAGATATTTTCTTTTAAAGAATTCTCTGTTTAAGGACTACAACAAATGGCTGGTAGGGACTACAATGAGCTTCTTCTTGGGTTAGTGACATCACTAACCCTAAAATTTACATAAACCCTGCCCCCGAGAACACGCAACAAAGGGGGTGAGGCCATGTTATTGCAATACAGTACGTAACATAAATGCAATAGCATGTCATAAAAGCAAGATGACAACATAAGTTATAAACATAATTAAACTAAACTATACCTATTTTATCTTCATGCAGCATATATTCTCTGGCTCTGTAGGATCTTACAACAGTTCCCACATGAGCGATTTATAGATTATCATGACAGAATATGCTCATCATTGACTTTAAGATAGTTAACTCCACATCAGCTACATCAATTAATCAACTAACCATTCAGAAACATCCTGTTGCATTCTACATGTTGTCACTTCTTGAGACTCTCCATCATTGTCCGACTCCGGTTTGAACATAAAAGGCTGAACAGTTTCTGACATTTTCAGTGAGTCTGCGTGAGGCAATCGGCGCTGCTAACACGAGCTCTTGAAACTCCGCCCTCTTCTTGAGAGCAGCAGCTCATTTGCATTTAAAGGGACACACAAAAACAGAGCGTTTTTGCTCACCCTCAAAAAGAGACAAATTTAACATGCTATAAAATATGATCTGTGGGGTATTTTGAGCTAAAACTTCACATACACACTGGGGACATCAGAGACTTATTTTACATCTTGTAAAAGTGGCATTATATGACCCTTTTAATCTTTACTATGAAGTTCAGCAACCATTTTCCCAAGCTTTAAAAAAGTGCTTATAAACCAGCTGATGTCAAAAAGGAGAAGCTTTAAAGCAGGGGTTCTCAACCCTGCCCTTCAGGGTCCAATTTCCTGCAGAGTTTTGCTCCAACCCTAATTTAATCAAGGCTAATTTAATCCATTTAATCAACTGCAGGAATGTGGACCTCGAGGGACAGAGTTGAGAACCCCTGCTTTAAAGGCTCCATGCAGGTTTCTGCCAAAATAAAATAAAAGTAGGATGTTTAACATTTCAGAATGAAGAAATTAATGAAATTTTAGTTTAATTAAAATTATTATTATTATAATTTTAAATAAAATTGTACAGTGAAATATTTCAATATTTTTTATTTTAATATTTTTATTCAGTAATAAAAATAATTAATAATAATTACTTCAGTGTTGTGACGTATTTCCAAGTGAAACGGAATGAAACTCTGACCCTTAATTTTAATAAGCTTAGAACTAAACAGCTGCAATTTTGAGACTACATGTAAATGACTTATGATTATGGTTGGCTGTCCTCCACATACTGACCTAATGATGAATAATGTTCATACTATTATTTGAACTCTTATTTCACGTAAAGTGCAGTAAAGTTCTTTTTTTATTATACGTCCTCTTGAAACACATTTACTACATCATTTTGTAGAATATTTTGTTTCATTTTTTTTTTTTTTTTTACTTTGTTGCACTCTGGACCACAATCTGGACGGTCAAAACAGTCAAACAGCCTTATTACCAGAAAATTACCACTTGGTCGCTAGATTATTACAGTGGTGTAATGGTTTAATACAGTCACACCTCAGTGGCTTTGCCAACTGCTCAAGGATAATTTTAAACAGATGTGAATACAGTTTGAGTTATGACAAGTCAGACGGCCAAAAGCTTGCAAATCCCCAGCAGGAAACATCTTGCAGGTTGATGAAGGTTCTGGAAGAGCTCTTGTGAAATGCATGTGTGTTTCTTCTCCCAGCTTTTGCAGTTCCAGTCAGCCGGTCTCTTCACGATGGGCACCACTGCCAGACCCTGTGCCCAGTTCCACCACAGTCTGTTTGAGAAGCACATGCGTAAGGTACTGCAGCTTGACTTGTGAGAAGTGTTCTTGTCTTTGGCTATAGGTCTATATTAAACTGTTCTTGCTGTTTTCTGTCCTGTAGAGTGGAAGCAGGCGGCGTGTGGTCCGCAGAGACAGCTCACTGCGGGTCGAGCTTGGGGAGCTCAGCTCTGAGTTGGACCTGGACATTCTGGGCCGACTGGAGGACATCCTGCAGGCCCTGAGCCACTGTCCCTCACCACCCCAAAGAAACACAGCACATGCTGCAGAGGTCACTAGAAACTCCTGTTTAAAAACAATAACCCATTCTTTACCGTAAAAGTGTTTTGGTTTATTTCAAACCTTTCACAATAAAATTGGCTGTAATGTATAGTTTATTCCTCTCTTTTTATGTCTGCAGTCTTATTTGTTGGAGCTGCACTCTTCTCTCCTGCTCCAATCTCCTTACGCCGTGCTGAAGGTCCGTTTCCCCATCCCTGACCTTCGACCCCCGGGGCTGAGGCGGCCCCCGAGCCAGCGTGCAGTGCGCAATGAGATCTTGAGTCTGCAGATCTCTAATCTGGAGCTGAAGTCTCAGCAGGGGCCAGACGTTCAGCAGGACGGCCCCTGCAACCCAGGGGCCAAACTTACCAAACTACTAGAAGCCTGTTTCTCTGATCTGCACGGTAAAGCATCCTAAGATCAAAAGTAGCATATATTCTTTTTAGTTATCACATACACTACTGCTCAAAAGTTTGAAAGAAATTAATACTTTTATTCAGCAAGGACACATTTAATTGACCAAAAATAACTAAAGACATTTTGTAATGTTACAAACATTAATAATAATTAGAAATGTTTATTGAGCAACAAATCAGCATATTATAATGATTTCTGAAGAATCATGTGACATTGAAGACTGAAGAGTAATGGCTGCTGAACCAAAATTAATTACATTTAGCCATGGATTAAAAATAAAAAGTTTTAAATTGTAATTGTTTTTAAATTGTAATAATATTTCACAATATTGCTGGTTTTTTTTATTAAATAAATGCAGCCTTGGTGAGCATGAGACTTCTTTCAGAAACAACCCCAAACATCTGAACTATATATTTATTCAGAACAAATATTTATTCAGTATATAGCAGGGCCGTAACCACCATAGGCATTGAGGGGGACAAGTCCCCCCTAATAATTGGAAATGGCCAAATTGTCCCCCGCAACATTTGATATTTCTTAATGTTGCTCTCTATTACGCACCGCTTTGTTTTTTGTTAGGATGACAGACAGTTCGTCAATGTCAAAAAATGATGGCCAATCAGATCAAAGAAGGTGGGGCTTACTATTCACTGAAGACGAGAGTGAATTCCAATGCGACACTTTTAGTTTTGTGAAAGAGTGCTGTGCGTGGTAAGATATAAGCAGCTAAACATAATATTTGACAACTGTTTTACGATGGATATGTTTAACAACCCACAGTAACATAACAGTGATGCAAACTACTCATCATTTTTTTTATGGAATTTCTCCATTTTGTATTGAAAATATGCTTTCATTTAAGTTATGTCATTCATAACTTTTTTTTTTTTTTTTTCATATTAGACCAGGGGTCTCCAAACTCTGTTCTGGAGGGCTGCTGTCGTGCAAAGTTTAGCTCCAACCCCAATTAAACACACCTGAATTTAAATTAAATTTCATCTTGTTTTACAATTTACTTTTATTTTTTTTATAAATGTTGCTAGTCAGTACACATTATACTAAAAGGAAAAAATATATTTGCTATTAGTTTCTGTTACATTTTGTTTCTGTTTCTCTCTATTTAGATTGTTTCTACGGTTTAATGTTGAGCAATGGTATTTTTGTTCTAAATGAATTTGGTGTGTGTGTGTATGTGTTTTAGGAGTGTATGAAGGCTGGGAAGGAGAATCATTTCCCTGTATCCGTGTGCAGAAGAGCCCAGATCCACAGAACCCTGATGGCATTCCCAGGTGAGTTAGTGAGTGTTTGTGTGTCTGAGTTTATACTTTGGGTAAAATAAAATATAATACAATATATTATACAAATCTTTAGAATCTTAAATCGCTCTCTTTTCCACCGGTAGGATTCAAGTGCGAGTGAATGAGGGAGCGGGCTCTGATGGTGCGGGTGTGTGTGAAGGGGTGAACAGGGATCTGGGGCTGGGCTCCATGTCTCTGGAGAACCCATGTGAACTACGAGAGAAGAACAGCTCTCCCTTCTCATCCAATCGCACTATGTTTGAGACGGAAGAGGTATGTCCACCTAATCGGTCTGCCTGTCTGTCTTTCTTTCATTCCTATACTTTACTCATTCTCTGTCTCTTTCTCAGATGGTGATCCCAGCTGACCCAGAGGAGATGGAAGAGTTTCAGTCTCAGTGTATATGTCAGTGTCAGTATGTGGTTGATATCACGTTTCCTGTAGCTTACATCCTTCTGCCCAGTAAAGAGGCTTTTCTGAGCATCTATAACAGGTATCGCTCAACACTCAAACATTCAAGAGAATTAACTTTTAAAGCTTTATCTCTGAACATTGATTTCAAATACCCTTTTCAGCATAAATTAACATTTTAGATTATATGCATGTTGTCAGGCACAAAAAATAAGTTTTTTTTGCAAGACAATCCTTAAAATAAATATCTTTAACTCTTTCTCCCCAGGATTAATAATGATCTGTTGATGTGGGAGCCCCCTCCATCTCCTCCATCCCCTCCTCCTGCTCCTCCTTCTTCTTTTCAAAGTTCTCGTAGTCCTTCCCACCAGCACAGACCTGAAGAGGATGAATTTTACCTCTGTAAATCTGCCTTCAGGCTGGGTCAGTCATGATCATCTGTTTCATATTTCAAATTATTTGAAGTTTTTATACCCTCTTTGAGCAAAGTCAGTAAGTTTTAGTCCAATCTGATTACATTAACTAGCATTTTCAGGAAAAAGAAAATCCTCTCCAGGTCAAAATGACCAAAACACAATATGAGGGTTAAAAATTGATTCCTAGTCTTTACACTTATTCCAGAATCTGACTCTGAGGAAGAGGAGCCTCAGTTCTACTCAGCCAAACAATCAAAAAGAAGGAAACACTTAGAGCCTCAGTCCAGCCACGACCTCAGTCTGCTCTGTTTAACGGTGCTGATTGGCAAAGGTCGCCTTCAAGCCATGACAGACAGCAAGGTAAATTAAATGAAAAATTGCATGATACATTGGTGTAGTGTTGTCGCTAGGGGTGTAACAGTACACAAACATGACGGTTTGGTACGTACCTCGGTATTCAAGTCACGGTTCGGTACGGGTTCAGTACAGCAGGGGGGAGAAAACTAAACATAAAATTGCTTCTTTTTTTCTTCTTTTTTGTTAAACAGTGGTTTATTGAACAAATTAAAAAAAAAAAAAAAAATGCTCCGCTAATGCTGTAAACTACAGTCAAACCAAAAATTATTCAGATATTTTTGTGGGTGCAGGACAGTATAGTTCATTTATGTAAGTGAGGATAGCTAAATAAAGTAAACTGTGACATATTATACCCAAAAATTATTCATACAGTGGACTACCAGAAAAATTGATAAAAATTTGGAACCAAAAATTATTCAGACACTTTGACCTGACCATGTTTTGCTTAAGTGTTATCTGACATAATTAGATTAAAATTTTGGTTTGACTATATATACAGGGAGAACTTTCTTGCACATTACTATAATATTAAAGGTTACAATTAACAACAGAGCCCAAACTATTAAAGTCAGTTGCTATTTATTTTTAGATATAATAATAATAAACACTCAAATAAAATAACAAAAAAACATATAAATTGCACATAAGGCAGGTTTTGCATTAACTTCTTAATCTAATAATTAAATTATTTTTCAATAATATTTCCACTCCAATTCATTTTTGAAATTTACACAGTTACTGTCATAACTTGTTTTTATGACAAATTTATTTAAACATATATTAAACAATTAAGACATTACTAACAGGTAAAGTAAATATAATGAGTATATAAGCTAATATATATTTAGTGAAATGCTCCCCTCTAGAGTTCATTTCTACACGCTGTGGACACTAAATTACTTACCTGAGGTAAATGTAATGCTACATGAGATATTATCCTCAAGCTGTTTTATTGATGTATTTCTGCGGTTGAAAAACTAGATGAGAGATTATTGGAGTGTGAATTGCCTGTGACTGACTGTATTCATCGTCTGACTGTATGCACCGAACTGTGACATCCATACCGTGACGGTTCGGGATGATTGCATGTAACGTTACACCCATAATTGTCACAATATTTTGATACTATTCTCTTTAAGAATGAAGCTGGACGTAAAGTGGACCTCTGTCATGGAGAACTCATTTTGGACTTGGAAGGGGGCAAGATTTTTAGTGTGACGCAACACCAGAACAATCCCAATCTCAACTTCCTGACCATAGAGAGCAAAAGAGTGGAGCTGTATCATAAAGGTGAGCTGTTAAACCTTTTCAGATTACATCTAACCTCTTATTCCTGTAGTTTTTGCATAAGGAAAAAGTTATTATCCTGTTCTGATATGACAAATGATTTGTGCATCTTTGGCTCTTTATACAGCGGAGGTGCCAGACTCCCCTATTCCTGTGAAATTGGAAATGCCCAGGTTCACTTCCCCAGGTCATCTGGACCCTACCATTTACCCCACAGAGGTGGGGGTGAGCAGCGTCGGTGGCCGAGAAACCGGCGTTCAGATGCTGTCAACTGCCATTAAAATCACATTAGATCTTGACAGGAATGTCAAGGTTAGTGTGTTATTTACATACAGCATACTTGCAAGATGTAAACTATATTATCGCACAACTCTTACTTGCTTAATTAAGATATTATAATCATTAACATCATGATTTTCTGTAAAGCTGCTTTGAAACAATTTGTATTGTGAAAATTATTATTTAATCTGCTTTTCGCCTGTCACTTCTGTTAATAATAGGATGATTGTTGTTTGTTTGTCACCTATAAGTATTCATCTCCTTTTCTCTGAAGGAGTTTCTAGTCGCACTGCGACTCCATGGTGCTACTTTACGACATCACATGGCGTTGACCAATCATAGCTGGCATGAGCAGGTACCTGTTGGTAACTAGATTAGATACGTACTTTAAATAGGCATGTGGATCTGTCATGAACGTATGGCTGATGTGTGTCTCTCTTCATTCTCTATCCAGATTGTTGATTTCCTTGATGTCATCGATGATGACATTTTAGGCTACACCCCACCTGCCGTAATCACAGTTCTTCATACACACCTGGCCACCTGTGCAGTGGACTACAGGTATTGTAGCAACACTGAATGTTTAGTGAAGTCTGACAAATATTCTTTGCTCTTTCTGTCAACTTTCTTTGTCTTTTCTCCCTCCAGGCCTCTTTATCTTCCTCTGCGAGTTTTGTTTACAGCCGAGTCCTTTTCTTTATCCAGCAACATCATTGTGGACACCGCAACCTTTCACCTCAGGTACTGGTGACTGTAGTGTGATCATATACGGTTGCACAGAGATCAGTTGATTGGATCTAACCACTCTGAAATCTACTTTTAGGTTTATCTTAGATGACTCTGCATTGTACCTGTCTGATAAATGTGAAAGTGATACGGTGGATTTGAGGCGAGGTACAGAACAAGCATAGCTTTTAAAATCTGAATTTGCATTAATGACTAAAGGTGGGCCACCTCTAATCATATTGTGTTTGTCTGTGTCAGACTATGTTTGTGTGTTAGACATTGATCTGCTGGAACTGGCCATAACGACTTGGAAAGGAGCCGACTCAAGTAAACTGGTTAGTTTCATGCTGACTATCACTGGCTTGAAGATTTCATAGCATTTGACTTTTATTAGTTCATGTTATTAAGAGCTTTTATTAGTGATTTACAGTGCATTTTTTGTAATATAATTGAAATAACTTTTATAGGTAGTTGATCAGTAACATGACCAGTAAACATCAATATTTTAAGTAATTTATTTATTTAAAATGATAATAATATTGCAGGACTCTGCAGTAGCTGCTTAAAAATAAATGTTGACTTCCCACAAATGCTTCTGGGTTTTTTTGTTTTGTTTTGTTTTTCTTTTCTTTTTTTCTGATTTATCTTGCATTTTGTTAATAACGATCTGTCTGTTTTTTTGAATATTTCCAGACTCAGCCGCTGTTTGAGCTTCGTTGTTCTAATAATGTAGTTCACGTACACACCTGTGCGGACTCGTGCGCTGCTCTAGTTAACATGCTGCAGTACCTGGTTTCCCAAGGCGATCTACACCCTCCCCCTCGCCACACATCCCCCACAGAGATCGCCGGACAGAAACTTCTGGTGAGATTTGTCTTTTAAAGCAGTACTACAGCTTTTTTCCCCGTTTGTATTCAACACTAAAATGTCTGTCTTTTAGCTGTCAGAAAGTCCCGCATCCCTTCCGTCCTGCCCACCAGCAGAGACAGCGGAGATTAACCAATGCGACCTCACAGATGCCTTGATTGACACAGAGAGAATCCTACAGGAAGAGACGCAAGATTCTGGTGAGACTTTGGCAGTTGTTTATATAGATCCAAGGCATGTTTAAAACAGAACATGTAGAAATCAAGTTAATGTTTTGTTTTATGAATAATCATTTATAAATTTGAAAATAGGTCATTTTAGATTATATTTAGACTAGTTTGTGGCCGGTAAGATGTTTTTGAAAGAATTCTCTTATGTTCAACAAGGCTGCATTATGATCAAAAATACAGTAAAAACAGCAATATTGTGAAAGATTATTACTATTTAAAATAACTCTTTTCTATCTGAATATATTTTAAAATGTATTTAAAAAATTTTCAGCATCATTACTCCAGTCTTCAGTGTCACATGATCCTTCAGAAATCATTCTAATATGCTGTTTTGGTGCTCAAGAAACATTATTATCAATGTTGAAAACAGTTATGCTGCTTCATATTTTTATTTCAGGATTCTTTGATGAATAGAAAGTTTAAAAGAACAGCATTTAAAATGTCTTTACTGTCAAATTTGATAAGTTTAATGCATCCTTGCTAAGTAAAAGTATTAATTTCTTAACCTATGAATGGTATAGATTAATGGTTATTCAATTCTGTGTATTTGACAAGCAGGTTCGCCTTCCATCCGCCGAGCCTCACCTGTCTCAGTCTATCTGTTCCCGGGAGAAGCCCCCAAGCTCCGCCCCTCTGTTCTAGAAGGGGAGGAGTCTGATATTGATGGACTGGTCACCACAGCTATGGAAGCTCATGCAGATATGATGTCAGAGGAAGGCTCAGAGGGTTCCACTGACAATGATGATTTTTGCATCCTAGAGGCTCCTGGGATGGGCATCCCAGTATGTGCCCTCAGTTTTAATGTTCTTTTAAGTACACTGAAAAAAAATTGGTGTAGGCTATACTTTTGTGTAGGATTTAAACAGTTTTCACTCAGAAATTAGTAGTAAATGGAAGTGAAAGATTTTGATACAAAGACTGAAATAATATTGTTTTATTTACAACTTGGACTTTCAACTTTCTCTTTGACAGCCTAAAGACGGTGAGCCTGTGGTGACCGTGCTCTCCCAGGGTCCTATAAAGGTGCGGGATGGGTACTACTCTCGGCCACGGGGCAGTTCAGATCTTCTACGCGCCCCAGCCCGTTTCCCAGTGCCTCAGAACAGAGTGGTGCTCCGAGAAGTGTCCGTCGTCTGGCACCTGTATGGTGGCAGAGACTTTGGCGGCAAACCCAGCTCAGCCCATACACCGCACAGCCATAAGTAAGTCCTGCAGAAGGTCTGAGAAGAGAGAATTTTAGGAAGCTTTGTTTGATTGGCTGGTCCAAACCTGAGTTCAATTGCTCCCCCTGCCCCCGCTGGATTGTGTTCACACTGTATTGTTTGATTTCGAACCGCGTTTCTTTTGCGTCATCAGAGCAGCAGCTGTTTACTTGGTATCGACTCGGTATCGAAGTTGGTACTTTTGACAACTCTAGAACATTCTTTTTTATGCAGACTTGGGTATAGTTGGCGGGCGTTTTGGTGTGGATCCGAGTGCAATTGCAATGTTTACATACACTGAACCGAACAAAGGAGGCAGGCTCCGAAACAAATGCTCCAAACGAGCCAGGTGTGAAAACGCCTTAAGGTTGTTTGTGTCTCTCAGGGTTCGCTCAGCTGCTCCAGGAGCCCGTGGTTCTCCTTCTCGTTCAGCAGGGCCCTCGCGGCCCCAGAACTCTTGGCGGTGGGTTGGAGGAAGTGGGCGGCAGCACACACTGCTCATGGAGATACAACTGACAAAGGTATATTGTATTGTAATAAGCCATTTGAAGACTCAGAAAGCCTTGTTTCTAACTTGTTTCTCTCTCTTCAGGTCAGTTTCCAGCACGAGACGTACCCAGTGGTGACGCCCCCTTCTGCAGGACTAGATGCAGAAGGACCGGGCCTTGGGGAGCAGCCTATTTCCCGCCAGGTGTTTATCGTCCAGGAACTTGAAGTGCGAGACCGCCTGGCTTCCTCTCAAATCAACAAGTTCCTGTACCTGTACACCAGTGAGAGCATGCCGCGCAGAGCCCACTCCAACATGGTGAGTTACTGAGAGAGATAGAAAGAGAACAAGTTCCTGTTTGTGCTTGTGTTCTCACCTGTCCCACTCACTGCTGTAGTTGACAGTAAAAGCACTACAGGTGATGCCTGAATCGGGTCTGGGCGGACCAGAGTGCTGTCTGAGAGTCAGTCTGTTACCGCTGCGACTCAATATCGACCAGGTACGCATTACTCATTATATAACATAATTTTTCAGCATAGAGCAAATAATGTTTTATATCAGACTCAGTAAAAGCCACATACACATTTGTTTTCATTTCCCAGGATGCACTTTTCTTCTTGAAGGACTTTTTCAGTAGCATGGCTGCAGGAGTTAATCCTTACTTACCCGTCGACCCTGCAGCTGAGGGTAAGTCTGCCCCCTATAATAGTTTTTATTAATATTTAGAATTTTTTAAAATAATACTATTTAGGTTTAATTTATTTCTATTTCAGTTTTAGTTCAGGTTTAGTTTTTTATTTCCAGTTAGTCATTTTTAGTGCTCCAACTTAATTCAGTTAGCCAAGGCAACATTTCTAATTGTCATTTAGTTTAAGTTTGTTGTCTAATATTTAAATTGTATTTCAGCCTTATTTCAGTGTACAAAAATATTTTTGTACTAGTTTTAGTTTTAGTTTTAGTTAAAGGCAGGGTAGGTGATTTGTTGATAGCAATCATTAAGTTAAGTGGTCTAAATATATTTATAGTGTTGTCAAAGTTATAGATATTTCGATATGTATCGATACTGAAATATCTGAAACGCTTCCAATACTCCTTTTCTGCAGTATCAATACACCGATACCAGCTGCGCGTTCTTGCTCTCTTCTCTCCGACGGCGAATTGACACGCCTGCCTCCTCTCATTCACTCGTCTCACTCGCTCCGGTTGAATAGTGCTTGTATTGCGCATAATTTTACTCATTCCTGCAGGTTTCACGCTCACATCAAAAGCGCACGCACCACTGATCTATATAAGTGGCGCGCACATAAAGCCGCCTCTCATACAGCTCGCAAGTACCAAATTGACTTCTTTTTCATGGCTTATTGCGCTAATAGGGTCAAATACATAGAAAATGATGTCAAAATGTCCGTCTTGCCGAGTATTCAGGTAAATATAGTCAGTTTTGGAACGAAACGCATGTTGTGTAACAGTATATTGGATCCATGCATAAGCTCTTAAAGTGACAGCAGCCTAATTAACCTGCTGCTTTCTGTAATGTTAAACAAAGAAAAAAACACTAAGAGAAAATCACTTGCTACTCTTGGCTGAATAACTTCTGTAACTTTAATTGTAAGCATTAATCTGAATTTAATTTTTATAGTGAAGACTATCCAGTGTTATTTTACATTTGATCACTTTAATTTCTGAAGTATTTCTTACCTGAATACTACTGTTAGACCCACCTGAAAAACTTTTTATTAAATCCATGTTTATTTCATTTGTCTCTTTATTCTATTGTATTTATTTGTGCTATTGTTTGCAATTCGTTTATTTGTTTTTATTTCATTACTGTTTTCTTGTCTATTTTTTGTAAGTTTAGTTCAACGGTTTAGATAAAGCCTCCCTTGTTCTGTGTGTAAGCTATTGAAACAAAATTACCCAAATTATGGAAAAAAAAAAAAAAAAAAAAAAAAATGATGATGAGATAATAACAAATTATCTGTATGGTGGTATATATGACAGTTTTCCCTGTGGAATCGAAAATGGTATTGAATATCGATATTTTTGAAGGTATCGTATCGAAGTTGGAAATTCCAGTATCGTGACAACACTATGTATTTATATGTATATATACAGGTGCTGGTCATATAATTAGAATATCATCAAAAAGTTGATTTATTTCACTAATTCCATTCAAAAAGTGAAACTTGTATATTATATTCATTCATTACACACAGACTGATATATTTCAAATGTTTATTTCTTTTAATTTTGATGATTTTACGTGACAACTAAGGAAAATCCCAAATTCAGTATCTCAGAAAATTAGAATATTACTTAAGACCAATACAAAGAAAGGATTTTTAGAAATCTTGGCCAACTGAAAAGTATGACCATGAAAAGTATGAGCATGTACAGCACTCAGTACTTAGTTGGGGCTCCTTTTGCCTGAATTACTGCAGCAATGCGGCGTGGCATGGAGTCGATCAGTCTGTGGCACTGCTCAGGTGTTATAAGAGCCCAGGTTGCTCTGATAGTGGCCTTCAGCTCTTCTGCATTGTTGGGTCTGGCATATCGCATCTTCCTCTTCACAATACCCCATAGATTTTCTATGGGGTTAAGGTCAGGCGAGTTTGCTGGCCAATTAAGAACAGGGATACCATGGTCCTTAAACCAGGTACTGGTAGCTTTGGCACTGTGTGCAGGTGCCAAGTCCTGTTGGAAAATGAAATCTGCATCTCCATAAAGTTGGTCAGCAGCAGGAAGTATGAAGTGCTCTAAAACTTCCTGGTATACAGCTGCGTTGACCTTGGACCTCAGAAAACACAGTGGACCAACACCAGCAGATGACATGGCACCCCAAACCATCACTGACTGTGGAAACTTTACACTGGACCTCAAGCAACGTGGATTGTGTGCCTCTCCTCTCTTCCTCCAGACTCTGGGACCCTGATTTCCAAAGGAAATGCAAAATTTACTTTCATCAGAGAACATAACTTTGGACCACTCAGCAGCAGTCCAGTCCTTTTTGTCTTTAGCCCAGGCGAGACGCTTCTGACGCTGTCTGTTGTTCAAGAGTGGCTTGACACAAGGAATGCAACAGCTGAAACCCATGTCTTGCATACGTCTGTGTGTAGTGGTTCTTGAAGCACTGACTCCAGCTGCAGTCCACTCTTTGTGAATCTCCCCCACATTTTTGAATGGGTTTTGTTTCACAATCCTCTCTAGGGTGTGGTTATCCCTATTGCTTGTATACCTTTTTCTACCACATCTTTTCCTTTCCTTCGCCTCTCTATTAATGTGCTTGGACACAGAGCTATGTGAACAGCCAGCCTCTTTTGCAATGACCTTTTGTGTCTTACCCTCCTTGTGCAAGGTGTCAATGGTCATCTTTTGGACAACTGTCAAGTCAGCAGTCTTCCCCATGATTGTGTAGCCTACAGAACTAGACTGAGAGACCATTTAAAGGCCTTTGCAGGTGTTTTGAGTTAATTAGCTGATTAGAGTGTGGCACCAGGTGTCTTCGATATTGAACCTTTTCACAATATTCTAATTTTCTGAGATACTGAATTTGGTATTTTCCTTAGTTGTCAGTTATAATCATCAAAATTAAAAGAAATAAACATTTGAAATATATCAGTCTGTGTGTAATGAATGAATATAATACACAAGTTTCACTTTTTGAATGGAATTAGTGAAATAAATCAACTTTTTGATGATATTCTAATTATATGACCAGCACCTGTATATTGTCTGTGGAAGGCGTAGGACCATAAAATGTTAGTCCAATTATTGCATTCGGTCTGTTATAATGATACAATCTAGTTCCATACCTCCACGCACCCTGCTCGCACAGACATCGCACAGACATCACACGTCATCAGCACATTTCATGCTATGCGGAGTTAGACAGACGTCAGGCGCGAGTGCCACAACCAAAACAGAAGCAGGCCTTTTACAGTTCCTCCTGAACCAAAACAATGAGCTTATTCTGCGCTCATGCCATAAATACCATAATTTTGAAGAGATGGAAACCCATGACGTTATACTCCGAGCGGTTTGTGACTCGAATTTATGTATTTCAATGGCAACACTATCAACACCGAAATGAATCTTCAGCAGTCAGGTGGTACAGGTCAGTGCTCTTTGTTTATGTTCATTATTAATGTAATGTTATGTACTTTGAGACATAAGGTAGTTTAACGCCGTACCTCATGACGCTTTTGCTCCCTGCTGTATGCGTTCATGTGTTTTGGAGGAGGCGTGACTTGGGAGAGCATTCTAAAGGGAGGGTGGGATCTTATGCATTCAAAGCTAGCTCGCTATTACTAGCCTCTCCGAAAATTGCCTACCCTACCTTTAACTATAAAAAAACCCTAATGTGTATATGTATTTAAATGTATAATTTTAATTGCACCCATTTTATTAATTTTTAAATTTAATTGTGTATTGGCATTTGTGTCATCTTTATTTCTGATCACCTGATCCCAGTGAGGACTGACGCTCCTCAGAAGGCTTCAGATGACACAGATCCTGCCTCTGGATTGGGCCATGATCTCGCTGCTTCTGTAGAAACAACCTATAGTGAGCAGAGTTCCTCCTCCACTGGCTCCTCATCCTCCTCCGACCAACCCATCTACTTCAGGTAGAAGATCTGACGTCAAACCGCATTAGAAAACAAATGTGTCAATCATAAGTTCCGTTCATACTCTTTCTCTTTTAGAGAGTTTCGGTTCACCTCTGAAGTTCCCATCTGGCTGGACTATCAAGGAAAGCATGTAGTTATTGAGCAGGTTGGCGATCACCTATATAAAATATAAAATAACCGTGATCCTTTATGTTCATCTGTGTAGTTGGAGTGCTGAACCTTAACACAACAACATAAGCTCTCCCAGTTTTTCTGAATAATATCAGTGGTTTGTTTAGTTCAGCTGCTTTTGTATAATAATTTATATTATCTCTGGTTTCCTAGGGAACATTTGCAGGCATTCTTATTGGCCTGGCCCAGCTGAACTGCTCTGAACTGAAGCTGAAGAGATTGTGCTGTAGACATGGGTAAATGCTCTCATTCACAAGCACATCTGCATCTTCATCTTTTTGCCTGCTTTACTATTATATACCTTTTAATCTAGATCTGAAAAGTGAGTTGTTTTGTCTCAGGCTGCTGGGTGTTGATAAGGTGATTCAGTACGCAGTGAACGAGTGGCTTACTGACATCAGGAAGAACCAGCTGCCAGGGATTCTGGGAGGTGTAGGTCCCATGCATTCTGTTGTACAGCTCTGTGAGTATTTGATGTCTTATTTCTGTTCAGTACTGTCTCAACTGCTCAGTAATGCTGAAATTTAGGACAATATTTATTTGTGTTGAAAGTTGAATCTTTTTTTTAGTGATGTTATTTAATGACCATTAGGTTAATCTTAAATATTCAGATTGAATGCAATCAAGTTTTCTGTTCTCTGCAGTCCATGGTGTACGTGATCTGTTCTGGATGCCCATTGAGCAGTACCGCAAGGATGGACGCATTATCCGAGGCCTCCAGAGGGGGGCGGCATCATTCGGCACCTCTACAGCCTCTGCTGCCCTAGAGCTCAGCAACAGACTAGTGCAAGCAATTCAGGTATATACACACTCATAAAACCAAATATAATAATTCGTAACCATACTTCAATATACTGTTTTTATATATATTTATATATATATATATATATATATATTAGTATAATTTTTTTTTTAATGAACGTTGAATGTTGTTGCTGTTTACCATGTTACTAGATTTTTTTTGTTAGATTTTTCGTTTTGAAAAATTATATTTATATATTTTTATTAATTAGTTTATTTTATTATATTTCTATAATATTTTTAAATTATGTATATTTTATATTTTTTGCTGGTTTTCCATGTTACTAGATGTTTTTAATTTATTCATTTTTGATTTGATAGATTTTTTTTATTATTTGCATTTTTTTATTTTTGTATTAATTTTATGTGCATCATTTGTATATCATATTTCTGTTTTGTTATATTTTTATAATTATATCTATTATATTTTTGCTATATTTTTAAATTCATTATTATATTTGTTGATGGTTTACCATGTTACTAGATCATTTTTTATTTGATTTTTCTCTTTGATTTATAGATATTTTAAATTTTTAAATTTTTTTTAAATTTAAAAATTAAAATTAAATTTTTATTTATTATATATATCATTTGTATATCATATTTATATTTTTATTTTCATAATACTTTTATAATGATTAATTTTGCAAATATTTTTTATATTCATTATTATTTGATTTTTAATTAGATTTTTCTTTTTAAATTGATTTTTCTTTTAATTATATTTATTTTTTTTGTATTATATTTATATGTATCATTTGTATATCACTTTTTTTTTTGTGTTGTTATATTTTTATAATTATATTTATTGTATATTTACTATTTATTTATATTCATAGGTTTTATATTTGTTGACGTTTACCATGTTGCTAGATATTTTTTATTTAATATTTAACACAGTAAAAAAAAATCCCCAGTGTAACCTAATAATACGGCATTTTCCCGTGTATTTCTAGGCCACCGCTGAGACCGTGTATGACATCTTATCTCCAACCCCGCCTCTGACACGTTACATCACTGAGGGACGCCCCACTCCCCGTCCCAGACGCACCCCTCAACCAGCTGACCTCAGAGAGGGTGTGGCCAAGGCCTATGACACCGTCAGAGAGGTACGTCCCTGTATTATTACAGACATGTTCATCTCTGCGACTATTAATTTTAATAAATGTATAATATAAAGTGTTTATGGCTAATTCAACTCTTCTTATTCAATTTGACATCCTCATGCCATCTTTGCCTTTCCCAGGGTGTGATTGACACCGCTCAGACTCTATGTGACGTTGCGTCTCGTGGACACGAGCAGAAAGGTCTTCCTGGAGCAGTGGGTGGGGTTTTGCGCCAGATCCCGCCCACTGTGGTCCGTCCACTTATAGTTGCCTCAGAGGCCACTTCGAACCTACTGGGAGGAATGCGGAACCAAATTAAACCAGATGCGCGGAAAGAGGACTTCTTAAAGTGGCGCACCGAAGTTGGCCAAGAATGAGATTGACAGGCGTTAATGGAGTGGATTTTTTTTGTTAGTATGAATGTGAGAGTGTGAATCTGTGAGTATCAATGCAAAAACAAAGGACAAAAAAATGATAACTGAACCATTTTTAAGTGGCTTCCACATAGTTGCATACTTCATGCAATGCAAATGTTTCGTCTTGCACTTTTGCTAGAAGCAAGCGCTCTAGACAGCCAAGTGCAGCTCAGTCTCATCTTGTCGTATTGAAACGTATGCAATCATATCAGTCTGTAACTCTGTTTACCTGTGAGCTCAAAACTCCCCTCTCTGAAACACTCATTTAACATCTGATTGAATCGATACTCTCCCTGTGAAGTATTACAAACGTAATGTTGAATTTCTGATTTGGGTAAGGTGAAAGGCTCATTAAATACATTGAGGTGGCCTTACCATACTATAGAAGCTTGTTTCTGCCACTGAATAAAAAAATATAAAAGGTAATTGCGACTTTTTATCTCACAATTCTGACTTTTTTTTTTTCTCAGAATTGTGAGATTTAAACTCGCAATTCTGACTTTTTTTCTCGCAGTTGCGAGTTATTAATCACACAATTCTGACTTTTTCGCGCAATTCTCACTTTTTTCTCAGAATTGCAAGATATGAACTCGCAAAAACTTCAGTCTTTTTTCTCTTCACAATTGGACATAACACAATTGCGAGTTTATCTAATAATTCTGACTTTATAACTCGCAATTGTGAGTTTATATCGCAATTCTGAGAAAAAAAGTCAGAATTGTGAGATTAAAAAGTCGCAATTAGCTTTTTTTTATTTTTTATTTCATGGCGGAAACAAGCTTCCATACCATACTTTTTATTTAACACTAGGAAAGTGACTCTTCTTTGTCCACTTGTGTTTTAAACACAGTCCTCTATCTTGATGTCTTTGTGCCATAATTCTACTACATTGACATTATAAAGATCTTGTTTTAAACTGTCCTGTTGAACTCTTTCTTAAAGCCTAAACAAATGCGTTCATTATTTGAGTGGTGCAGTCTGTCCCAGAGTCTCTGAACGGGAATGATCACTACTGTTTTCTATTCATCTTCTCTTCTTTCAGAATATGATGAAGAATTGTTGTCTTGTCTTTTTTTCTTGGTGAATCTTGCAAAATGTCCAGGTGCTTTCCTCAAAAGCATCGTGAGCGAAGTTGATCGTAGAGACCAGTGGTGGCAATGGAAAATTCAGCCCAGGTCATATTTCGCCCCAAAATAAAATTATATGTCATTTATTAAGTAATTCGATTTTACATAAAGAAAATGAAGCCTATTTTAGAGTTTCTTACATTGTGACATTGTTTTCTTAATAATTTGCATCTGCAAAACATCCGGATATTGTGCATTTAATTCTCCTAATTCTCATTTTCAATGGTGATTTTTATTTCTGTATTTAAATCAGCATAAAGTACAACAAACACACTCATTATAAATAAATACTTGGATATTTTAATATATTACTATTTTTTCACACTGCAGTAATGAGAATTGTAGAGGGAAAATAATGTCACAATGCAAACTTTATTTTCTAAAATGGGATTTTCTTTCCTTTGTTTTTGTGGTGAAATATCTCTCTTTTATCACCCATTTTCTCCTAAATCAAACATGCTTGCTTTCATCTCATTAGTTGCCTTCCTACATGTTTTATATATTTTATTTCATATTTGTAATAATGGCTAATGAAATGTAAAAACTGATGATGTTGAGCATTTGATGTCCTTGCGCAGGAAGAAACGGTGGGCAGTTGGTCGGTTGACAAAGGGCTTGTGGGTAATGTTACATTCACATATTTGTTTTTGTTAATGGCATAACTGTGTAAGGGAAGTGAGTTTTTGGTGTGTTTTTATGTCCAAGTATGTACAGTGTGTGTTCTTCTGAGTGAGTGTGTAAGGACATGCATGTTTGTGTTGACTGGCCGGCTATGTGATTTATAGCTATCAGTGTGTTTCTTCTGTAATTACAACTATATCATACGCTGTATAGTACCAAGACAATGTGTAAACAAATTAATACAACAACAACAAAAAAATAAGGAATAAAAATGTGCATTTGAAAAATATTGTAATGTAGCTGCTCTGTGCCCCATTGACAAGGTGATTTTTTTGTTTGTTTTATGATATGAATATGAACATTGTTGCCGTGCATAGTCTAAAACCAACATGTTATATGAGTTTAACCCCCAGTTTCAAAGACAAGGCTTAAGCTAGTCCTGAACTAAAATGCATGTTTGAGCTGTTTGAACTGAAAGTAACTTGCAGTGACATTTCTTAAAATATGTCGGAGCCATTGTTTTGTCTCAAGATGCACATCAGTGATGTGTTATTCTAGGGTATGTTTATAAAAGCTACTTAAATACCTTAATTGAACTAAGGCCTAATCCTGGCTTAGTCTAAGACATGTCTGTGAAACCGGGCCATAATGGTATAAAATATACAATAAAGTAGGGGGGAAAGTAAAAATGGGGTAAAATGTCTTAGTTGGAGTCTACCACTAAATATCCCATTATAGTTCTTTCAGCAAAAAAAATGCTGTAAAACAGTTATAAAAGACAATTTGAATTAACAGTGAATGTCAAAAGTGTTATACAACGATATCAAATCCTTGTTTTATACATCAAATATTGTAATTTGTCATTTTAAACAGTTTAGTACACTTGAAAACATTTTGGCCCTGCCTGACGATCTGCCTTCATAATTCTGCCGATTCTTGCCTGACAGTATGCCAGTGTTTACTTGTTACTCAACAGCTATTATTAAAAATTTAATTAAATTTTAGTTCGGAGCACAGAATTCACAAACATTGTGATCATTTAACACGGTTTTGAACGGGAAGTTTGAAATCAACATTCAGAACCACCAGAGAAACTCGTTTGTGTAATTGTAGTTTGAACACAACAACTCACTCACTAAGATATAGTCACATATTATTAGCAATTTCTACACAACGATTTAAAAAAAAAAATCTAGTCAGCTCTGAATTCACATCACAAGCGGAACCAAATACACCCCACTCTGTTTCTCAGGGAGCTTGTTTTAGCGGTTGCACGCAGTCATTGCGATAAACGCATGTGGTTGTTATGCTTATGTTTGTAATTCAACGCTTCTGTAATCATCAAACTTTCGTGTTTTGTTCCTGAAATATATCGCCAAATACTGCCGAAATGAAGCTGTTAACGCATAACATGTTAACATCACATGTGAAAGGTGTGGTTAAAGGATACCCACTTATTATCAAGGTGAGATTGACGCGCAGTGTTTTCATTACTGGTTAGAGTTTATTTATCAGATAGACAGATACACATAAATACAATATGCAGCAGTAATTTATTAGCACTTAAAAGCTTTTTCTGCGAACTCACCGCTCAGAATTCAAAGTTACAGAGAAGCTACTACATTTGTATGTTCATGTAACTTTTTTACCATAAAGATTTTTGGTTAAAATTAAGTGACTAATCGCTGTTTTGAAGTAGTCCTGCAGTGTGACAAATGTTAAATGTCGTCTTTGAATTACCATGAGCTCATAACAACTGTTTAAATGCAAAAAGTTATCAAATGGATAGAAAAAATGTTGAATTTAGAGCATGTCACACTACTGTCACTGACAAATCTGAGTCTTGTTCTGTCTTGGCTCATGAATGAAGGCAACAGAAGTGAAAGTGAATGAGTTGGAGTTCAATGCTCAGTTTGTGAGCCGGATGATTCCTAAGCTGGAGTGGAGCGCCTTGATCCAGGCAGCAGAATGGGTGAGTGAAGTTGGGTGAATTTGCACAACCTTCCAGTAAGTACTGTTTAGAAAGCAGGAGGTTTTTTATCTATGCATGATATAGTCGTATGGGCTGATATTAGCGTTTGTCCCATTGCACCATTAAGCTTATATGTGTTTTTAACAGCTTGGACAATCTCAGGACCTGCCCAGCACACTCATACCAAACTATGAAAATGATGAGGAGTTTCTGCGCAAAGTTCACAGGGTTCTTCTGGAGGTGAGACACATCAGATGAACAACCTATTTGAAAGAACCTGGTTTATTAGACTCATAGAAAGTCATGAATATTTTCTTAATGTAGTTTCTTACGGACCATTTTCACATTTCTGAGGCTCTCAGAAGCGGAAGTCGTCATAGTTGGGTAAACTTCAGAAACTACAACAAATTTAATTTGCATTTCCACTTGCCCCAATAGCAAAGGAAAAAAATCTGCAATAGCATTTATCTGACTTTCCAAAAGAGGAAAACAATATCAAGAAATTGATTATGTTGGTCAGAAGAAACACTAGAAACACTTTCGGAAATGTTAATGTCAATACACAAAGTACAGCGTTATACAGTCATGGCCAAATGTTTCGGCAGTGACAAATTTTGTGTTTCACAAAGTTTGCTGCTTCAGTTGTTGCGGTGTTGATTCACATTGTTTCTAGGTTATTGTGCAGAGTGACCAGATGCATTTAACTTTATCACAAAAACCCAAATTTCACTGTTTTTTGGCCCTTGCACAAAATCACCAGCTAACATCATATCATCAGCACATATGAAAGTGTGAACAAGTACTAGTCAGGTAAATCACTCTGTCTTTCTGATTGGAGCAGACTGATTGCTATAAAAGAAGGGAAGAAGTGCTTCCAATCATTGTGTTCTTGTGTTTGCAATAGTTACCTCCATTGCAGCCATCATTGCTTTGCATCAAAATGGCCTCACATGCAAGAAAATTGCTGCAAACAATTTTGCACCTGTAAGAACCATTTACCAGATCATCAAGAACTTCAAAGTGAGAGGTTCAATTGCAGTGAAGAAGGCTTCAGGATCCGTGTTGCCAACTGCTTTCAATTGAAAGTAGCTAAAACTGGTAGCTAAATGTCACTACAACCCCAAATCAGAAAAAGTTGGTACAGTATGGAAAACACAAATAAAAAAAAAAGTAGTGATTTCTAAATTTACTTTGACTTGTATTTCATTGCAGACAATACAACAGCACATTATTTAATGTGTTCCTCATGATTTTTATTGTCATTTATTTAAAAAAAAAAATTCCTATTTTGGTTCTTGCAACACATTTAAAAAAAAAAAGTTGGAACAGTAAAGCATTTACCACTTTGTAATGTTGCCATTCCTTTTCACAACACTTAGACGTTTAGGGACTGAAGACACCAAGTGATGAAGTGTTTCAGGTGTAATTTTGTCCCGTTCTTGCTGCAAACAAGTCTTAAGGTGGGCAACAGTATGGGGTCTTCGTTGTCGCATTTTGCGCTTCAAAATGCGCCACACATTCTCTATTGGAGACAGGTCGGGACTGCAGGCAGGCCAGTCAAGTACCTGTATCCTCTTCTTCCGCAGCCAGGACTTTGTAATGTGTGCAGAATGTGGTTTTGCATTATCTTGTTGAAATATGCATGGACGTCCCTGGAAAAGATGTCTTCTTGAAGGCAGCATATTGTGCTCCAATCTCTATGTACTTTTCAGCATTAATGGTGCCATCACAGAAGTGCAAGTTACCTTTGCCAAGGGCACTGACACAACCCCATACCATGACAGACCCTGGCTTTTGGACTTGTTGCTGGTAACAGTCTGGATGATCCTTTTCTTCTTTGGTCCGGAGCACACGGCGTCCATTTCTCCCCAAAAATACCTGAAATACTGATTCATCTGACCACAGTACACGTTTCCACTGTGTGATGGTCCATCCTAGATGCCTCCGAGCCCAGAGAAGTCAACGGCGCTTCTGGACACTGTTAACATAGGGCTTCCTTTTGGCACAGTACAGTTTTAACTGGCATTTGTGGATGTAACTACGTATTGTGGTACTTGACGAAGGTTTGCCAAAGTAGTCCTGAGCCCATGTGGTGATAACGCTTATAGATGAATGACGATTCTTGATGCAGTGCCGCCTGAGGGATCGGAGATCACGGTTGTTCAGCTTAGGCTTGCGCCCTTGTCCTTTACGCACTGAAATTCCTCCACATTCCTTGAATCTTTTAATTATGTTATGCACAGTTGAAGGTGCAATAAGCAAATGTCTTCCTATCTTTCTTTGAGGAACATTGTTTTTAAACATTTCAATAGTTTTCGCACATATTTGTTGGCAAACTGGCAATCCTTGGCCCATCTTTGCTCCTAAAGGACTAGACCTTTCTTGGATGCTGCTTTTGTACCAAATCATAATTACAATCACCTGTTGACATCACCTGTTTCAAATCACATCATTATTTAACCAATTTACTGGTTACTAGCCCTAAATTGCTCCTGTCCCAACCTTTTTTGGAATGTGTTGCAGGTCTGAATGACAGGAAAGGATGTATATTTACAAATGAAATTAAGCTGACCAGACAAAACATGAAATATTTTGTTCACATTGTCTGCAATGAAATACAAGTCAAAGTAAATTTAGAAATCACTACTTTCTTTTTTTATTTGTGTTTTCCATACTGTCCCAACTTTTTCTGATTTGGGGTTGTAGATATCATAATGACAAATTCATTGAGCTATATAAATATGAATATAGATCAGTGGGCAAAATAAGAATCTAGATAAGTTTGTCCAAGAAGTTGCTAGATTTGTCCCTAAACTTTTGAAAAAAGTCTCAAAAGGGGCGGGGAAGTCACTAAATCTAGTGACAAAATCGCTAAATTGGCAACACTGCAGGATGTCCTAGCGTGTCCAGCAAGTGCCAGGACCATGTCCTCCTGAGGAGTTGCTACTGAATCATGTCATCACCAGTGCAGAGCCGCTCATTATTGGCAGCAGGCGGGTGTGAGTGAATCTGCAGCACAGTGAGGCCAAGACTTTTGGACAACGCCCTGGTATCAAGAAGGGCAGCAAAGAAGCCACTTCCCTCCAAGAAAACATCAAGGACAGACTGAAATTACAGAAGTACAAGGATTGGACCGTTAAGTTATTTTCTCTAATGAAGATCCCTTCCGACTGTTTGGGAAAATCGATTGTCCAGAGAAGAAAAGGTGAACGCTACTGTGAGTCCTGTGTCGTGCCGGCAGTGAAGCATCCTGAGACCATCCATGTGTGGGCTTACTTTTCATGCAAGCGAGTGGGCTTTTACAATTCTGCCCCAAAATCACTGCCAGGAATAAAGAATGGTATCAAAATATCCTGCAAGAGCAACTTCTCCCAACCATCCAGGAGCAATTTGGTTATGATCCATGCATTTTCCAGCATAATGGAGCACCATGTCACAAGGCAAGAGTCATGATGAAATGGCTCATAGATCATTACATTGAAATGTTGGATCCGTGGCCAGACAACTCCCTGAATATTAAAACCATAGAGAACCTGTGTCAATCCTCAAAAAGAGAGTAGACAAGCAGAAGTCAGGATTTGGCCCAGAAGCTGCCAGAGTTACAGGTTATGAAGAAGGGTCAACACTGTAAATATTCCCTCTTTGCATATATTGAATGTTTTGCTAATAAAAAGCCTTTAAAATGTGAGAATTGTTTATTATTGTACAATGTGAAAAAAATCTACAAATACTGAAGCAGCAAACTTTGTGAAAAAAATTGTCACTGCCAGAACTTTTAGCAATGACTGTACATGTACGTTAATTTTTTTTAAAATTTAAAAATAAAAATTTTTAAAATATAAAAAACTGGATTTACAATGTTAATAACTGTGGAAGTGCATCACAGTCTGTGAACTGGGTCCATTATTCAAAATACAGCACAAGCTCATATTTTCACACTTCTTTTTAACAGATTAAAACTAGATTTGTTCCTCATATTTTGTGCCATTTTCTGTGATTGATTTGCTCTGTACAAACCCATTTTCACATAAACATTAAAGGTTTTATTTAATGAACTTTGCTGAAGTGAGTTAGTGCCAATAACGTGTTCTCTCTTCACAGGTTGAGGTTATAGAGGGATGTTTACAGTGTCCTGAATCTGGCAGGGAGTTTCCCATCTCCAAAGGAGTTCCCAACATGTTACTCGATGAAGGCGAGTAGATCAAGCTGCTGCATGCATCCTAGAAGAAGAGCTCTAGACTGTTTATTGGACCCAAATGTTTATTTTAGATATCTGGAGTGCCGTTTTCTTCAGAGGAGGATGGAAAAAACACCATAATCCACTAGTTATTCTGATTTACACAGTCATGTTCAATGTCTCTCTGCAGTTGGTTACTATGAGAATTTACATTCTGTTGTTTCTGTCATTGTATGTTGTGCTTTGTAAAATATTAAATAAATTTGTATTAATTTACTCTTAATTTGTACATTTAATTAAGTGTAGAATTATCTTCTATTACCCATTGGTGTGACCTCCAAATAATAATCTTGTGTATGTGTGTAATAAATATATATACAGGTGCTGGTCATATAATTAGAATATCATCAAAAAGTTCATTTTTTTATTATAAATTATTTTTAAAAATGAAACTTTCATATATTCTAGATTCCCTACATGTAAAGTAAAACATTTCAAAGTTTTTTTTTTTAATTTTGATGATTAGAGCGTACAGCTCATGAAAGTCCAAAATCCAGTATTTCAAAATATTAGAATATTTCCTAAGATCAATCAAAAAATGGATTTGCAAAACAGAAAAGTTCAAGTTCTTTAAAGTATGTTCTTTTGTGCACTCAATACTTGATCGGCAGGACATATTGCAGCAAATGACTTGCTCCTAGCACAAATTACAGCATCAGTGAAGTGTGGCATGGAAGTGATCAGCCTGTGGCACTGCTGAGGCACTATTGAGCCTTCAGATCATCTGTATATTGTTGGATCGACTGTTTCTCATCTTTCTCTTGAAAATATCCCATAGATTCAGGTCAGGCATATTGGCTGGCCAATAAAGCACAGTAATATCATGCTCAGCAAACCACTTGGAAGTGGTTTTTGCACTGTGGGCAGGTGCTAAAGTCCTGCTGGAAAAGGAAATCAGCATCTCCATAAAGCTTGTCAGCAGATGGAAGCATAAAGTACTCCAAAATCTCCTGGAAGATGGCTGCATTGACTTTGCACTTGATAAAACACAATGGACCAACACCAGCAGACGTCACGGCCCCCCCAAATCATTATTGACTTCAGAAACTTCACACTAGACTTCAAGCAGCTTGGATTCTGTGCCTCTCCAGTTTTCCTTCATACTCTGGGACCATGATTTCAACATGAAATGCAAAATTTACTTTTATCTGAAAAGAGGACTTTCGACCACTGTTCACTGTCCAGTTCTTTTTCTCCTTAGCCCAGGTAAGATGCTTCTGACGTTGTCTCTGGTTCAGAAGTGGCTTGGTAGTCCTTTTCCTGAAGATGTCTGAGTGTGGTGACTCTTGATGCGCTGACTCCGGCTTCATTCTACTCATTGTGAAGCTCTCCCAAGTGTTTGAATTGGCTTTACTTGACAGTATTCTCAAGCTTGCGGTCATCCCTGTTGCTTGTGCACCTTTGCCTACCCAATTTCTTCCTTCCAGTCAACTTTGCATTTAATATGCTTTGATATACACTCTGTAAACAGCCACCCCATTCAGTAATGACCTTCTGTGACTTATTCTCTTTGTGGAGGGTGTCAATGATTGTCTCCTGGACCATTGCCAAGTCAGCAGTCTTCCCCATTAGTGTGGTTTCAAAGAACAAAAGATACCCGGAATTTATACTGTAGGGATGGTCATTTAATGAAACTCAAATGTAAATATTCTAATATTTTGAGATACTGGATTTTGGACTTTCATGAGCTGTACGCTCTAATCAACAAATTAAAAAAAAAAAACTTTTGAAATGTTTTACTTTACATGTAGGGAATCTAGAATATATGAAAGTTTCATTTTTTAAAATAATTTACAATAAAAAAATGAACTTTTTCACGATATTCTAATTATATGACCAGCACCTGTATATATAATATCTCATCTACACCTCATCTACTCAAATACAACCCAGTGTCATGTGACTCGTTAGTGTTACAAGGTCTCAGGTGTGAATGGGGAGCAGGTGTGTTAAATTTGGTGTTATTGCTCTCACTCTCATACTGGTCACTGGAAGTTCAACATGGCACCTCATGGCAAAGAACTCTGAGGATCTGAAAAAAAGAATTGTTGCTCTACATAAAGATGGCGTAGGCTATAAGAAGATTGCCAAGACCCTGAAACTGAGCTGCAGCACGGTGGCCAAGACCATACAGCGGTTTAACAGGACAGGTTCCACTCAGAACAGGCCTCGCCATGGTCGACCAAAGAAGCTGAGTGCACGTGCTCAGCGTCATATCCAGAGGTTGTGTTTGGGAAATAGATGTATGATTGCTGCAGAGGTTGAAGGGGTGGGGGGTCAGCCTGTCAGTGCTCAGACCATACGCCATACACTGCATCAAATTGGTCTGCATGGCTGTCGTCCCAGAAGGAAGCCCGCAAACAGTTTGCTGAGGACAAGCAGACTAAGGACATGGATTACTGGAACCATGTCCTGTGGTCTGATGACACCAAGATAAACTTATTTGGTTCAGATGGTGTCAAGCGTGTGTGGCGGCAACCAGGTGAGGAGTACAAAGACAAGTGTGTCTTGCCTACAGTCAAGCATGGTGGTGGGAGTGTCATGGTCTGGGGCTGCATGAGTGCTGCCGGCACTGGGGAGCTACAGTTCATTGAGGGAACCATGAATGCCAACAGTGCATGATCCCCTCCCTTCAGAGACTGGGCCACAGGGCAGTATTCCAACATGATAACGACCCCAAACACACCTCCAAGACGACCACTGCCTTGCTAAAGAAGCTGAGGGTAAAGGTGATGGACTGGCCAAGCATGTCTCCAGACCTAAACCCTATTGAGCATCTGTGGGGCATCCTCAAACAGAAGGTGGAGGAGCACAAGGTCTCTAACATCCACCAGCTCCGTGATGTCGTCATGGAGGAGTGGAAGAGGACTCCAGTGGCAACCTGTGAAGCTCTGGTGAACTCCATGCCCAAGAGGGTTAAGGCAGTGCTGGAAAATAATGGTGGCCACACAAAATATTGACACTTTGGGCCCAATTTGGACATTTTCACTTAGGAGTGTACTCACTTTTGTGGCCAGCGGTTTAGACATTAATGGCTGTGTGTTGAGTTATTTTGAGGGGACAGCAAATTTACACCGTTATACAAGCTGTACACTCACTACATTGTAGCAAAGTGTCATTTCTTCAGTGTTGTCACATGAAAAGATATAATAAAATATTTACAGAAATGTGAGGGGTGTACTCACTTCTGTGAGATACTGTATATATATATATATATGTATATAGAGAGAGATAGATGAATGGACATTTTATTGTAATGTTTGTTTCAATATTTGCTCATATCAATTTCATATGAAATAATGCTGATTGGTCTCTAAATTGTGAGGTTTTTATATAGACCCGATGTGTTTTATATTCACATTTAATCAGCGTCTTAAAATTTACCATAGTTTTTTTTTTTTTTTTACATGATAATACTATACGTAAATTTATGTATCATGGAATTCTTTGAAGTACTTTAGAATACCATAAAAATTCCATACTGTGATTATAGTAATCATTCAGTACCATAGCATTACTATTTGATATCAGCTCTGTGCTTGCTTTGGGATTATCTAGGTCAGCTGTAGTAGTTTCTTGGAACAAACTGTGCCAAAGACTTTCATATCGCACAGAAAGCTCTCAGAGCAAGATGACGTGGCAAGGCAGGGACTATATTTAGTTTATGGGAGGTTGAAGGAAAGAAACGGGATAAGCTGTTTTCGAGGTCTCTATTTTTAAATCTTATATTGCAATACCGCAACTAACCACCAGAGCGGCCTTTCATCCATCCGCGGCCGCCTGATGGCGCTCTAGACTCCGCATCCACGTCAGATTATTACACGTTTCCTCCGATTCGGTGTCTGAGATCAAACGTTGAATTCATGTTTTAACAAGAAAATAGTTGGAATGATTAAAAAAAAAAAAATCCAGCCCTCTGGTGTCTCTTTTTTGGGGGGTTTCCTAATACGTCGTTTCTCCAAGGCTTTTGGTGTCTTATACCTTCTGCCTTCACTTGAAGTTCAATTACAGCCCTCTCGGCCAAACTATAATAATGTCATAATGGAGAGGTGGAGAGAGCAGCTACAAAGCTGTTTTTGAAAGATTAACGATCATGTAGATGCTGAACTATAATTAAAAATGAGAAGAAAGATAGGGAGTGGAAGTAAAGGAAGGAAGGGTGTACCTAAAATGAAAGGATGGGAAAGCTTAGATTGAGGCCTTGTATATCTATCATTTCTCTCCAGGAAACAAAATGGAAGGTGAAATTAATATCCAGTAAATCTATTTTAAATGTGTCCAGTGGGTCTTTTTTAAAATGGGTCTGTTAAATGCATGATGGAAAATATTGGATTAGAAAAGCACATTGTCTTATTTCCAAGGTAAACAATTTAAGAAACAGTCGGTCAGTAATTTCATCCTGCAGTGGTGGATATTTGACTATTTGTAAAGATTTTTGGGAAACACTGTTGCCAAAGAAAGATTCCAAAAAAGTGTCACCATTGTTATGCAATAAAAGCGTCTGGAAAAGGCCGTCTGTGAGAAAAACTGACATAACATTTTACAGGAAAACTGCTAAATAGACTTCTGCGGCTTTGTTTTGGTGACTTTTTATAACAATACCAAACATTATTACTTTATTATATTATTTATATAATGCTTAACAGGGTTATCTATTAAGTTATTTAAAATGCATTAAACATGTTCAAACAAACAAGTAAATAAAAATAACACCTTTTCTATGAAGAACGTGTTTTATATTTCTGGATCAGTAATTTGGATATTTTTGTGGGGATTAAATGTCCAGATTGTGTAACTGTCTGGAGATATTAAAAAAAAAAAAAAACTCATTAAAAGGCTAAAATTCTTGAAAAAGAAAATGTTTATATATAAGTTTGAAATATTTAATTATTTCTTACACAAACATAAGGTGATTCAGTTTTAAGTAGTGCTGTCAAATCAATTAACCACGACTAATCACATCTGACATCAAAGTTTGTTAATATGTGTTTATATATATATATATATATATATATATAGATATATATATAGATATACATCTGTGTGTGTGCAGACACAGATATAATACACACACAGATATATATCTATAAATTTGTTACAAACATTTATGTTAGATGCGATCAATCGATTTGACAGCACTACTTTTAAAAACCTTTTAATGTTTGAAAATGTTTTGTTGACCAAATCAAAGTCAGTGTGGCATTACCAAGATGCATGAAGCCATTTTGTTGCTGTGCATGAAAATCATAAAAAAAAGAGATATTTTGAATATATTTTGTCCTTATTTTTATAACAAGTCATATATTTTAAGGTGAAACGGAGCAACCCTAACAAAACTAATCATTAATGACTCAAAAAGTATTCTCGTCGCTTCACAACATTACGATTGAACCACTGTAGTCACATGAACTGTTTTAAATATGTCTTAAGTAGCTTTCTGGGCTATCTAAGTGTTAATTGTCTTGCTGGCGATGCAGGCCTCACTGAGCCATCGGATTTCATCAAAAATATCTTAATTTGTGTTCCGAAGATGAACAAAGGTCTTACAAGTGTGGGACGACATGAGGGTGAGTAATAAATGACAGAATTTTCATTTTTGGGTGAACTAACCCTTTAATGTTCAGAAGCATGTTCATCATGTTCATTATCCTCAGATCAATGAGGCCTATGATCAATCAGTTTCAAAAATAAATACAAAACCTGTCCTAACTGCAAAGAAAACAGGTTGACAAAAAGACTGAATCCAATATTTGGTGAAAAAATAGCATAACAAGAGATTTATAAGCTATTTTTTTGTAGGCCGATCATTTTAGACCGGAAGCACCATAAGTGTGACTTCGTGCCATTTTGTACAATATAAAAGCATTTCAAAACAAACTTACTGGTTAAACATTAAAGCACACTAGTGTGATAAACAGTGCGATTTTTACAATATTTTGTTGAATATTGTCAAAATAATGCTTTTTTTCCACTCAAAAACTGAGGTGCATAAGCTCAGATCGAATGAGGCCTACGATCAATCAGTTCCAAAAACAAATGCAAAACCTGTTGTTATTGAAAGAAAACACATTAATAAAAATACTGAATCCAATATTTCGTGATAATTTAGCATAATGAGCGATTTACAAGAAATTATTAAAAGGCGGGTCATTTTTGACCGGGAACATCAAAGGTGTTACAGTTTTCAACACAGCACAAGGGTTAAAACTACATTTCCAAAAGATTTCTCCATTTTACCATCTCAGACATCTTATTTCTTCATTCACCCTTGTAGTTCTCACTATGTCTGTCTTTGTCCTTTCCCCCCTCTCTCTCTCTCTCTCTCCCTCCCTCCCACACACAGCTGCTCTCTGTTTTTTCTTCCTCTCAAAACTTCAGAAAACATTAGGGACTTGTTTTGTTGAAGAGATGTTTTTGGTAGCTCTGAAAGCCAAAGGGGCTTGTGTTTTTAATTATAGCCGAGTAGTTAAGTTCACACCTTCAAAGACGCTCTTTGACTTCTGACGTTTTTGTTGATGGTCTTGTCATTTTTGTCATTTTTTCCCCCTCTCTCCTTTGAAACGGATTATTCTTCGCAAAAGATGTATTCTGGCAGGCCAAGCCTAGACTAGCATTTTCTCTTTTTGTTTATATTAAATCCAGTTCAACTTTAAGCTGCTGGAGACAGTCAGTCTTTGTCATGGGATAATTTAATTTTCCTAAAGCAACTTCAAGGGCTTGATTGAACATTTGGATGGCAGATCTGCATCTTGACTCGAGGCTGTAAGAAAAGAGAAATAAAATCTGACCTGATCTCTTATAGTTATCATGGGAAAGGAGCTGGAGAGTCACTTTAAAAGAAACACTAGCGGTCCTCACTAAAGCTCCAAGACAAACCACAAGAATTCAAAGCAGCACTTGGAGTTTCTCTCTGAACCATTGGATACCAGACGAGCATGAGGAACTGTTCTGTTTATTACCTTGCCGGTAAATACTTAAAATCCTGGGAAGCATGATGGAAAGGCTGTGTTTATAGATTCCATAGAGATTCATATTATTGGGATGTTCTGTAATAATGGACATTTGTATTATGCTAGTCATCACAACATGAACAGAAATCAGGCCAATATTTCACATTTGCTTTACCTGAGGTAACGTTAGCTCAGGCAGGGTGTGGATTACGGAGGGTTTTTGGGAGGGTTCGAACATAAAAAAGTCAAAACAAACGGTTGGGGGTCTTAGAAAGTACGTATAGCCTTACTAAACTGTTTAAATTCAACACTTTAAAAAAAAAAAAAAGGCTTCTCAAACATTTTAGTCATCACAAAGCCTAGCTATAACATCCAAAAACATACTCTCAAACAAATAGTTGTCGCCTGAGAAGGTAAGCTACAAATATAGCTATAGCTACAAAACATAATTAGGTGATTGTTTTACTTAACTGTATATTTATTTGACATGTAACGTTAGATTACAAAAACACTGTTTTAATATCGTTTAAAGACAGTCGTCGTTTAGCTAACCGCTAGCGACGCCAAAATATTTCGATTTACGTACGACGTACCTTCAACGATATCGCGTCGGAAAAAAAAAATACCTTTAGAAAAAACTGACCTCCTTGAAATAGCTTTAAATTCATACAGTGAGCTCAGCTAATGTACTCTGCGCAATCTTCTTTCTTGATTTTGACCATAAATAGACTATACGAGTGCATAAATTATATGTCAGGCAGTGTATGAGGAGGTAAAAGCTCGTATCTGACAGCAGAGGAGCTCATTCACCTGGTGAACACAGAGCGCGAGCAGCGCAGCCTACGCACTTTGGGTTTGTCCCATTGCAAGAGACGCGCTCAGTGCGCGCGCTCCCCGAGGACATCCAGAGGACCGGGCGTTAGAGGAGAGCTTCCGACCCTCTCATCTGTCAATCAACCATGTGGTTCATCAATCTAACTTTGCTCATTCTCAAACTGTCCGTGTCTGCGGAAGGATTCTCCACGTGCCAGTCCTACAACTTGGACGACCACAAATCCAAAAGGATCGAGGCGGTGCGCGGACAGATTCTGAGCAAGCTACGTATCCGTAGTCCACCGGATCCCGAAGCCAGCCCGACACCGTCGGTACCGGTGGAGGTGATGTTACTTTACAACAGCACGAAGGAACTGCTGAAGGAGCGCGCGCGCCAGGCCGAAGCCGCGTGCGAGCGGGAGAGCAGCGAAGAGGACTATTACGCCAAGGAGGTGCAGCGGGTCAATATGATGCCACTGCGCACAGATACGAGTGAGTGATACGGATTGTTTTCTGAAATGGCTTATTAATGCACCATTTAAAGAATGAATTGGGTTCTGGATGTGTAATTAAACCGTCATTCTAGTGAACCAATTTAGTTTGGCCATCCGATTTGGGTGTTTAAAAAAAGTATTTAAAGAAGATGATTATTCATTAGATTGACTGAAAATCGTATGAAACATTGTCAAGAACATTCCTGTTATATTTCACCCCAAAACAAAAGTAAAAAAAATAATTACGATGTAATGTAGGCTAAATTTATAATTTATGTATAGAAATAAATGAATGTATTTTCATGTCAATACTCATTACCATATTATTACTATGTATATATTACCTATATATATATATATATATATATATACACACAATATTCCATATGTAATATTAGTTTGTTTTATAATATTTATATTGTGTATTTATATATATATATATATATATATATATATATATATATATATATATATATATTGGTAATGGTAGTACTTATTAAACCAATATTGCCTTTTTATGAACAATACGATGCACATTATTTACGTAAAATGCATTATTGTTAGAGATGCACTGATATATCGGACAATAATCGGTATCGACCGATAGTGTGAAAATTCGCTTTTAGCGTCCGATACCGATTATTGGCCGATATATTGGTGCATCTCTAACAAGTTAGAGATATAGAGAGTTTAAAAACAGCCGATAGTCAGGGCCGATATATCCTGTCAATCAAAAGAGGGCAGAAAAATGCACTACATTTGGGCTTTGTGTAATGAAAATGCTAAGAAACCAGTTTGATGTTCAATATTAATAGTAATTCAATGAATTAATAACATTCAGAAAGTTAAGAAATATTAATTTAATCTTCAGAATTTAGTTAATGTGTTTTAATACTAATTTGAGTAATGTGTTTATGTTTATAACTGATACCAGTTACTCTGAAACAAGTTGATGAAATGGAGAGAATAAAGTTTTTATTTGCATTTCTATCAAAATATAATAATTAAAAATATAATGATTAATTATTAATTATAATGAAATTATCATTAATTTAAAAGAAAGTATAAACGGCAGAACCACCAAATTACCGGTATCGGCAGATATCACTCTGAATAATCGGCTATCGGTATCGGTGGAGAAATTTAGTATTTATGCATCTCTAATTATTGTCATTGTTCAGTAACCAATATGCAGAACCGATTTTCAGTTTTTGTTTTTTTGATGCAGTAATAACAACATGATCATTAGATAACAACAGTATTTATTATGCCATTATATTTATGCAAATTTGTTTTGCAGTCTAAATGGTCACAAACTTATTTTTGTGTTTGTTTGAATACATTGTTATTTTTCTTGAAGAAAAAGTGCGAATATCTGTATAAAATATCAATCAAATGGATCATCGCCATAAAAATGAATGGGAATTACAAAAAAAAGATACAAAGTACATCGTGGTACAATGTGCTTAATGAATCTAACAGCTATTAAATATAGTGTACCTATAGTATACAGTTTTGTTGCTAATAATAAGTCAGCTAAAGTTCAATGAGGCTTCTGAGAGACTGAAAGGGGTTAGTCATTACATCTGCTGTTTTGGCACTAAAGCAAGTTTTATTTCCTTGAGGTTGACCCTCCGAAAACCACGCACAGACCACAAAGTGTAAATAAGGCCAAAGTGAATCCTGCCTTTGTTCCACAGACTCAATCAACCCGCTTCCTCAGAGCCCGTACTTCAGGATAGTGGGCTTCGACGTCACCAACGTGGAGCGAAATTCCAGTACTTTGGTCAAAGCAGAATTTCGCATCTTCAGAGCTCCAAACCCACAGGCACGCACCACAGAGCAGCGCGTGGAAATATACCAGGTAAGAGGAGCGTCTGTGGTTTTTCCAGACAAAAAGCTTGAGTTGTTCCAAAGATGAGCAGTGAGTCTGAACTGTAGTGACAGCATCTGCACGGGTTGATTCATCACATTTGCATGATGTGTTTTCATGCCGTACAGTGCAAGAAATAGAGCAGCAGATGAATGAATGGGTAAGTCAAATAAGCTTGTGGTTTGTTTCCCTTCACACCCACAGATTCTCAAATCTGACGACGTGAAGGCAGCGTCTCAGAGGTACATCGACTCTAGAACAGTAGAGCCTCGCGCCAAGGGGGCATGGCTTTCTGTCGACGTCACAGAGACTGTGAAGGAGTGGATGGCGTTCAGAGGTCAGTGAGTTCATCCAGAAGTTTCAACGTATACTTACTGCTTGATGAAGCAGAGGAGGTTGTGAATTATTTCCTTCTCTGGGAAAAATAATCTCTTTTTCCCTCTTAGAGAGAAATCTTGGGCTCAAGATCAGCGTTCACTGTCCTTGCTGTACATTCGTCCCCTCCACAAACAATATTGTCCCTAACAAGAGTGAAGAGTTGGAAGCCAGATTTGCAGGTCATTTTCTCATTAATCTAAATGTTTTATTTGATTTATTTGTCTTATATAAATACAAAGTTACAATTAACGCTTAAGTTACACTTAAAAAGTACACTCTAAAAAATGCTGGGTTGAAAATGGACAAACCCAGCAATTGGGTTGTTTTAAGCACACTGTTTCATCACAAAGAAAGTTTAAAACAATAAATACGTTGTTCAAAATGAAGACGAAAAGGGATGCTTTCTTATTGTCAAATGTTAGTGAAACAGTAATGTCATAGTAAAAACTCTTGCATCATTTGATGTTATTGACATTGTGGATCGATTCCTTCCCAGGCATTGATGACGACCTTATAAAGCAGAACAGAAGACCAGGTGTGACTAAAGGACAGATTGAATTTAGCACAAAAACCCCCCATTTGATACTAACCCTGCTGCCCACCGACCGCCTGGACAGCCCTGCCAAGAAAAACCGCAAGAAGAGATCAGCAGCAGACACTTCCATATGCACACGGTACAGAGAGAGAGTTCAAGTGTGTGTGTGTGTGTGTTGCATATGTGTGTTGGAAGATGTTTGTATTATTACTCTCTCTAGAATACTTAATTCTGATTAAGGGTGTGTTCACACTTGTCATGTTTGGTTCGATTAAAACAAACCCTGGTGCGATTGCTCTGTTAGTGCAGTTCATTTGAACATATGTGAACGCTGCCATCCGAACCCTGGTGCGCACCAAACAAGCCGACCGAGACCACTGAAAAGATTGGTCTCGGCCCGCTTCCAAACGAACTCTGGTGCGGTTCGAATGATATATGAACGCAAAACAGACCAAAGACATGTAACCAAACCAAAAACAGGAAGATGAGACCCTAAAAATGACAGAATCCTCACGCATATCGGTTTTCTCTCGTCATAGTCGCGAGTTTGCCCATCACAGGCATCAGACGCGCGTCTCCTCACAGCAGATCGTTTGTGTGTGTGACGGATGGATTCCCGCCACTGTTTTGACTCCTTTACTCATTTTATAAGCTC